>NC_072739.1:13238310-13492882 GCF_026930045.1 Uloborus diversus
TGGAATGAAAAAATGAGAATGACCCAGAGTGTACAAAGGTAGTTCTTTCTTTTATACACAAAGTAAGAGCAAAAAATACTGGTAGTTTCAAAAATTGTACTTTGCTAGAGGAAATTTTAATGAACATTCGTAATATGTTCCCTTTTGAGCTTTCTAGAGCGAAGGGGATATTCATTCATAACGTAAGGGTCCCGAGGGTTAGCGGGGGGGGATATCTACATACGCTTACTTAAGGTGGGAAGGTATTTTCCAAGTCGATATTTTAAATCAAAATTCGCGCGGTCAAGTGTTTGCAGGGATTGTGTTTCATTTGCCTGTGAAACGTAGTAGAATGAGCTGTTAATTTAGTTGTTTTACAAAGAATTGATAGTGCAAAATATATGAAAAGAATCACACTAAGTTTGGCATGTTTTATTATTAAGGTTTAATTTAAAAGGTTATTTATTTAAAGGTTTAATTTAATAATAGTGAATTTAAGAAACGATTCCAGTGATCTAAGATTCGTTATTTTATTATTTTAAAAAATGAAATAGAATGTTACGTAAGAATAGGGGGGAGGGGTTTGGAAAATCTTACGTACCCTCACATGTGGGGAGGGGGATCAAAATTAGCAAAATCATCCTTACGTAATTAATGAATAGTCCCTAATCTGCGCTGTTGAAAGTAAATCTGTGAAAACTGAAATGCTACTACTCCACACAGGTTATGTAACGGACTATTTTCACCCTAAATGCCCGGATTTGCAACTAAATATGTTAATCTTCAGTAATAACAAAGTTCAAAGTTTGTCTGGATATCTCTCTGTGACGTGCATTGCACCTGAACCTTTCGGCCGATTTTCATGAAATTCGGTACAAAATTAGTTTATAGCATGAGGGTGTGCATCTCGAAGCGATTTTTCGAAAATTCGAGTTTGTTCTGTTTTTCTTCCAATTTTAAGAACATTTTACCGAGAAAATTATCATAACGTGGAGGAGTAAATTACCAAATTGTCATAACGTGAAACCGTAACACGGGCGAGCAAATGAACATAGCAAATTGGCGAAAAATTCATCATTCGTAAATGTACAGGCGAACCAAATGACCTTTTAATTTTTCCACTATGGGCAAAGCCGTGAGGGTACCGCTAGTATGATCAAAAATGGTATTTTTTATCATTTTCATTTCTCTTATACCATTTAAAAGGGTCATCTTTACTTCTTCAGTTTTTTCTACTACTTGATTTTTGCTTTCTATACATTTCTTGTTTTCCCGTATTTTACTGCTCTTGTCGTAAAATCGGGGCTTCACTGCATTTTTATGTACATTTTCTAGTCTCACTTATATCCCACAAATATCAGCAAATCTCTATTTTTAAAACGTGAACTAAAACTTGTAAGAGGAAACTTTCGATTTTTCTTACCATATCAATAAAATGAAACCGCCTCATTGTATGAGTTGGATTATTTGCTTCACGATGCGTTTTCGTACCTACTAAGCTAAATTTCATTTTTCGTAAAAAGTAACGGTGCTAATTTAATATTTTATGTTTGCAAAAGAAAAAACGAGTAAGGATTTTTTTTTTTTTTTTAAATCTTATCTATGTTAAATACTTACCACGTAGGGGATTGATTTGAACTGAACGATCATGAGCTAAATTTTTGCCTTGATTTTTTGTAAGATTGTCGTATCAAGTCTATGTTTAAATTTTATGACTGTATACTCAGCTGATTTTGAATGTATTGTTAGAAATTCTGTAAATAGTAATATTTTTTGCGATTAATTTGTTGTAATCTAGCTAAATTTGGCGTTTATTCCGCTATTTTTCATCTAAAATTATCTTAATAACGTAACCTGTAAATAGTTTCTTGTTATGTAAATACAACCCCCTAACATTCGACTGAAGTATACGGTCCCCTTATTTTTCGGTGCTAAGATTCGTGAATGAATAAAATAAAGTACGAGATATTTGTAGAATGTAATCGAAGATTCTCAATGAAATATTGTGGAAACTTTTCAAGGATTTATAAATAGCCTCCCGGCATAAAGAGTTGGTCTCGTTATAGTGCATGTCTCTAAATGAATGTATAATAGAATGGGCCGAAAAAAGGATATTTTCGAAACGCAACTTCCAATAGCGAAATAAATAGTTATTTATTTTCATCCAAAAAAAGGGGAAAGGGGAATAATCTTTATGTCTTCAATTTTGTGCATTAGTTGCAAACTTAAAAAAAAAAAAAAAAAAAGTTGTAAATTTTTAACATTTTCATGAAAACCCCAAATGTAAAAACATTTTGTTCTAGAACAAAAAAAAAAAAAAAAAAAAAAAAAAAAAATTAATTTGAATTTTTGGCATCTTGAATTCAAATTATGTTTTTCGCAATCACGAGCGTGTGTGTTTGTGTAGGCGCCTGTGTGTGGGGTGCGTGCGTAAGTGTATGTATGCATGTGTGTGAGTGAGTGTTGTGTACGTGCGTGTGCGTGTAGGTGTTCGTGTGTGTGTGTGTGTAGGCGTTCGTGTGTGTGTCTGTGTAGGCGTTTCGGTTCGTGTGTGTGTGTGTGTGTAGGCGTTCGTGTGTGTGTGTGTGTAGGCGTTCGTGTGTGTGGGACATGGACCCCACCGCCCAGCAAAAGTGGATTTCGGGGGACAGTGCTCAGGACCAGCCGCGCCGCCGCCGGTGGTGCTGCAGCCCTGGTCCAAGCTGAAAAAGAAACCACAACGCCAAAGACAGTCAAATGAAAGCAATAAGCAATCGTGATTGCTCAAAAAAAAAGCTGTAAATTTTTAACATTTTTATGAAAACCCAAATGTTAAAACATTTTGTTCTAGTACAGTTTAAAAAGCCAGCTCAATTCCAGCCGAGTACTGCAGTTTCGTGCTTAGTATTATTATCAGTCCGGCCTAAGAGCGACTGAACCGGAGGTAGAAAAACCTTTTAAGGAATTCAAGAGTGCCAAATAAACTGGTAGCTAATACAGAATTAGCACTGACCAGTCGAGTGACCGAAACAATGGTTCCGTTCAACTCGAATTTTGAAGGCAAAGGCAGGTGTATTCAGTAAGTTACCACCCTATAGCCAGGGCTAATTTTTAAAATTTTTTTTTTAACACTCTATTTGTATAGCTCTGAAAATATTTGCGTTTCTTTTTGTTTTTTGTTGGCGTATAAACCCGCAGAGTTTCCTAAAATTAATTAAATATCGAAATTTTCTTATAGATTCCTGTTATAATATTATGCAATAAATGTGCACTATACTGCTTTTCGTTGGAAGTGCAGTTATCAACAACCCAGAACCAACCACGAGTAGATGGTTGCACTTTGTACAATTCCCAAAAAGGATAGTTATTTTCGGAACGGATGCTGCTATCTTTATAAACGTGGTGTAGTAAATCGGATATGCACTACCGAATGTAACCGCTCACAGCGTCACCTGGTGGAAAGCTGTGGGGTCAGAATTTTCTATCTTGAATACGGACCGAGACAAAGTAAAATAGTGAACGTTGTAAAAGAATTATCAATTTACGACGAAAAGACATCATTAGAACACCAATACAACGAATTGGTCGCAAGAACGTGCTTTTTTTTTCCGTGATTTCCTGCACTGTGACGTGAAAAAGTCCATTTGAGATAGAAAAAGATTAAAAAGTTGCAGCAATATACCTTTATTTGACATTTAGTGTCAATGTTTTTACCCGGAAGATTATTATAACTCCTTCCGTCCAAATTTCGTTCCGTCATAGGAACGTAAATCCGGGACGTTTTCATGAAGCCACGAAAAGCAAGTGTACATTTTAACTGTGCTATTTTTTCACACTCATGTCAATGAGGTGTATTTCTATACTCAATAGATAACTCTCTACACCTTTGTTTATTACTTTTCTCCCCCTATGTTGTTGCGTTTTTAGGAAACGAAAGCTAACTCCGCAATTTTTCAACGGGTGGCGCTATGAGTGGTCTCATTCGGAAGCGCGATATCAGCTTTACTATACCAAGACTTCATTCGGATGTGCGTTTTGATCAGTCTCAATTAGGATAAAACATTTTTTTTTTAATTCTTTCCAATGGGGCTGTATAAGAGGGGTGTCGTCCATTTTCCCACGGTTACGCCCACTTTAGGCTAGGGAGTGGGGCTAAGAGTAAGGAGGCGTACTTTGGGTTGATCGAAACCCAACCCTTTTTGTCCGGAGTAATGGGCCAACATCGGCGGGAAAATTGGCGGTATGGCAAGTTTTATTTTTAGTTTTGCTTTTCATGAAGGGTTACTTTCATGGGATAGGTCGTTCACCTAAACCTTCCACCTTTGACTTTCGGCCATTTCACCTTTGACTTCGGCCATTAGAGTTTTGGAATATCCGTTTTCTCTGCAAAAATGGCGCATCAAATTCTTTTTTCGAAATCAAAGCGAGGAGGCGATATGATAAGTTATCACAACTTTTTGTATAACTTTCAAAGTAAGAATCGGGATGACAAAACAACCTGATGCACCACGCATATTGGCCGTTCCCAAGCGATAATTCTGTAATTCACGCTACAGCTTGGTTTCTTCCGTGCTCGATAGATGGAGCCACCACTTTTTCATCATAATTTTTTTTTGCGCTTCTTTCAAAAATTTCTTGTATCTTTTGAAGTTTTAACCATGGATAGCTTACCATCCGGCTTTACTTATTCGAATATTAATATTACAAACGATCAAAACGAAAATTTAACTTTCAGAGTAAAAGAAATCTGATGAAAATGCTGCACATGTAAGTTTTAATTTTTTGTTTCTTAATTTAATTGCGGATAATTCCGAAAAAAAAAAATGTTATTAAAGGGACAGAACAGCCGATTTAAATTATTGGAATTAAAAAAAAATGTGACAGTTCATGTGTCTAAAGGTTTAATGTTGTAATTAAAAATTTAATCAACGGTCTAATTGATACAACTGTATCAATTAGATAACATTATATGCAGAATTCGGGGGGGGGGGGGAGTACATACATATATAGTGTGAAATGTAAGTTAGAACAGCTCTTTTACAAAAGTACTCCAATAGGTTTTCTAGTTTTTTTATTTATTTATTTTTTTTGCAAAACACACACACACACACACACATATACGTATGCCAATGATTTTCTTTTTTTTTTTTTGCTGGTGGGCGTGTGATCGCTTCCTTTTTTTTGGGGGGGGGGGGGGGTGGACACATTCACCCTTATTTTTATTTACCCATGTTTTGTAGCATTTTTTTAAATTAATTTTCTCTTTAGTTCGTTCTTTAAGTTCTGTTGTTTTTTCCACCAGTACTTACATGTTCTTTACTTAATTGCTATGTTGGGCCTTTTTAGGTTAAAGATTTTTTAGATTGTGTTTTAATAGAAATTGAATTAATTTCTCTTTTGAATGGCTTAGACAGACTTAACTTAAATATGCTTGTTAATTTTATACACAGAACTGGTTACATCAACCGATTCCGATCCGCCGGTCGAAATGCGATCCAAAAACTGCTGGAAACAACAATCCGTTTTCGAAAGGTATAGGCAATTTTTTACTTTAACTTTTTGATCGCCAGAAAAAAAAAGTCTTTGTTCAGTAGAAATATTATTCTAAACAATCGGGACCGAACCCCATTCGGATAATTAGAACCAGAAAATGTTCTATTTAAAAAAAATAATTGAGTGTATGTGATGTTACTTAGTTGTAAAATTTTTTATTAAAAATGAAATAATAAAGTAAAATTGCAAAATTACTGAATAATTATTTGAAAATGTGTGTGTGTGGGACTGATATTACACTAAAAAAATTATAATTTAAAAATGAATAAATAGAAAAATAAAATAAAAATGAATTATAAAAAAAATTCTGAACAAATTTTCAGAACTTATAAAAATTCTCCCTTAAATTCAAAAAATCTCCCCTGGAATCTGAAGTAAAGGGGGACATTCCCCCTAGAAATTTTACCCTATTTCAAACCCTGTTATATATACATTTAAATGAAAGTAACTTGTCTTCGTATTGTAACTGTCAATTTAGCAGTGCATCCTGTATGCTTTGAAGGACCATCCCCAGAAACTCTTCTGTCTGTCTTACGCACACAGCGATAGCTGATTTTGTATTTATTAAATCTCCCTGATTTCGGATATGTTGTTGCAACACGTCAAGTATTTTTTGTATTTTCACTGTATTGCTGTAACCAGTTCCGTGTATAAAATTAACAAGCGTATTTATTAAATCTCCCTGATTTCGGATATGTTGTTGCAACACGTCAAGTATTTTTTGTATTTTCACTGTATTGCTGTAACCAGTTCCGTGTATAAAATTAACAAGCATATTTAAGTTAAATCTGTATAAGCCATTCAAAAGAGAAATTAATTCAATTTTTATTAAAACACAAATACAATCTAAAAAATCTTTGCCCAAAAAAGGCCCAACATAGCAATTAAGTAAAGAACATGTAAGTACTGGTGGAAAAAACAACAAAACTTAAAGAACCAAACTAAATAGAAAATTAATTTTAAAAAATGCTGCAAAACATTGAGTAAATAAAACTAAGGGTGACTGTGTTCCCCCTCCCCCCAAAAGGAAGCGATCACACCCCCACCAGCAAAAAAAAAAAAAAACATTGGCATATACATATATGTGTGTGTGTGTTTTGCAAAAAAAAAAAATTATAATAATAATAAAAAAAAACTAGGAAGCCTATTGGAGTACTTTTGTAACAGAGCTGTTCTGACTTACATTTCACACTATATATATGTACTCCCCCCCCCCCGAATACTGCATATAATGTTATCTAATTGATATAATTGTATCAATTAGACAGTTGACTAAATTATTAATTACAACTTTAAACCTTTAGGCACATGAATTGTCACTTTTTTTAAAAATTCCAATGATTTAAATCGGCTGTTCTGTCCTTTAAATAACTTTTTTTTTTCCGGGATTATCCGCAATGAAATTAAGAAAATAAAATTTAAAACTTACATTTGCAGCATTTTCATCTGTGATTTCTTTTACTCTGAAAGTTAAATTTTCGTTTTGATCGTTTGTAATATTAATATTTGAATAAGTAAAGCCGGATGGTAAACTATCCCTGGTTAAAACTTCAAAAAACACAAGACATTTTTAAAAAGAGCGCAAAAAACATGATGAAAAAGTAATGGCGCCATCTATCGAGCACGGCAGAAACCTAGTCGAAGTGTGGATTACAAAATTACCGCTTGGGAACGGTCAATATGCGGCCATAACCAGACCTAGTGCGCCTTAACAATGAATCAGTCTTTCGTGTGTCACCATTAAGGCGCTGATGCATGACACTATAGTGTTTTTGACGCCCAGTTTCCACCAGATGGAGGCACCTTCGGCTCTCATTTGACGCGAAATTGCACTATGAATTTAATTTTTTCCGAGGGATATTCTAAGCCAAATGATTACCCAAGGGATCCTCCCCTATCAGAACCTGGGTCCCCAAGCGTAAAAGGCCAGCGCCTACCCATCACGCCACCATCCGGCGCATTAGGAAAAAACTTAAATAATATAGTAGGCAAGGCTGAATAAATTATTATTTATGCATACTACATTTTACTTGAAGATCGCAGGTTAGGCCCACTTCTCTAAAAAAAAGTAACAGTTTATTTAATAATTAAAATTATTAAGAGGTAAGACGAGGGAAAAAAGTGACAAAACTTACTCTTGCGAAAAAACTTATTATTTGAAATGGAACGTCAGCCAAAACAATCAATTTCCATCTCCTGTGTTGTGAAATGTTAAGCAGCGTGCTCATTGGACTGCCGTAAATCCGCCACAATAAGCCACGCCTACTCAACTAACGGAAATGACGCGAAACCTAATTTTGTAGTATCAGACAAAGAATGAAAATAAACTGGGAATGTTGAATATCATTAAGAGCACTAGAAATTTTGGGTGAAGAACCAGAATTAGTGCAAGTTTCAATTTTATTTTTTCGATTCAAGGAATCAATGAGATTTTGTCGCTTTGGACGATAGTTAAAGTTGGCTGGATGTTCACCCTTGCAGTGAAAACATGAGGGCGGTACGTTTGGGGGTTTTCGGCAGTCTTTTTGTGCTGTCCCGCACACACTAGGCACACCGGAGCTCGTGCACAGCTAAAAGCGGTGTGAAAGAATTCTTGGCAGTTCCCAACACTGCACAATGTCTTTTTTTCTGAGGAATTCAAGAGTGATATTGAAATTCCCTAATCTCTCAAGTGACCAGATTTTATCATTTGCGTCTTGATCTTTCAAATAAATGAGAAACAAGGGCAATTTGTTTTGTCCTGAATAATTTAATGCAATTGCGCAATATGTCGGGGGACAAATCCTAGTATGATTATAAGTAATCCAGTTCAATTCTGTTTGTATGGGTAATCCTTGGATAACAATCTTAAGTTGTTTTCTTCGGGTAGTCTAAGCGTATGAAATTTTCATCAAGGTACTTTTTTAATTTTTTATGAGCTTCAAAACTAGGCATGGAACACCTATGTCATGTTTAGTTTTGCCGGTAATTGTGCCACCGGTCACTTCAGAAAACAATTTTAACCGACATCAGAGTCGTTAGTTCCATCAACCCAAATCGGGGCAAATTTATTTTTCTTTAATCTGGATTTCTTGAAAACTTTTAAAGCATTTTCAGTTCTTATTTCAGAATGATTAGTTTTTTTTAATAAGAAGAATATGTTTCACATTCAGAGTTGGTTAAGGATACCGATGAGCAATCAACTCTAACCGAAACAGGATCATTTTTCTCTATTTTAACTTTATTTTCATTTTTGACAATGTTTTTAGCATTTGACTTGTGAATAAAAACATCACTAATTTCTTTTTTCTTCTTCTTTATGCTTTTTTTAACGCTTCTCTTAGGAGAAGGTTGGAGTTTTTTACTAGTAGTTGTATCTTTAGCAAAATGCATTTACAATATTCGAAGCAGATTCGCAAAATTTAATGTCAAGGTTTACATCGCTAAAATCAGTAATAGTTTAATTATCGACTAATGGAGGTGTCTCTATATCATTCATATCACAGAAATATTTCATATTTGAAAGCTAAATTTCGAATAATAGTACAAGAAATTTTATACATTTTTAGCCACCGTCAATATTTTCTTTAGCTGTTTTATAAATTAAAAATTCTGTCTCGCTCATTGTCGATCGCAGGACAGAAAAATGTCGAAAAACCGCTACGGAATTCTAGTTCAGAACATCCCTGGAAAATCGGTGGATAGGTCGAAATTCCAGTAGTTAATTGTTGTCACATGCTTTGAACAGTTGAGTTACTTTGGAGTGGAAGATTGTTTTATCATCCAGCTTAATAGGCATGGAGTCTATAAGCTAAGGATATAAATCTCCGATTCCGAAATGTAGCATCAAAATTTCACATACCTAGAGGGCGCTGCTAGTGCATTGTAGTTTGATTTGACGAGAATGTAGGTAATTTCAGTGTAAATTTAAAAATTTTATTTTCGCCAAGAAAAATAGAAAACTATGAAAATAAAAACTGCTTTTGCACACGATTGCTATACATACTGCAGATCGATATATAATGCCTCAAAAAGTAGTTCAAAGCGTATATGTTTAGAGAGAAATGTTTTTTACTTCCTTTTACAAAAAAGGAAGCATTGTATTCGCGAAAAAATTTTCACTTAAAAATCGACCTTAATATCTATTTTACTCACCCCCGAATGAATATTGAGTTTTTTTTTTCGACTCGACCACACGTGGATACGTGTTCATACAAATAATTTTGTTACTTCATTGGAAAGGGGGGGGGGAGTTACAACTCCTATCCCCCTTCTTTCGTTCTCGGCAAATGTGGGTTCACTGCTCTGATCCTAAGCCTCCGCACTGTTCACCCACCCACACAGACGCCAAGGGAGGCCCCTGAACCATAGGATATTGACGCCATTGTTCAAAAGGAGGGACATGCTCGCGGAGGTTTGATCTGTGCTGGATGCTGTTTCTGTCTAAAAAGGATTGCGTAAAGTCTAGAGTGTAAGCTATAAACGAAGTCGATTCTGCAGGGCAAACCTGGATCTTCAAATTTTGGGCCTCCTGCAAAAAGTCACCAGGGCCCTTTACCGTCCACTGGATTGGGCCAAGGCCCCTCAGTGTTGTGGGTAAACCTGCACTCCAGGGCCCACTGCAAGGACAGGAGCAAATCGTCGCCTCAGAGCAACAGTAGGATATCTTAGGTTATCTTACTGTTATTCCTGGGATTAGATGTTTTAGTGCTGCTCTGAGGCGACGATATGCAGAAACAAAAAGCCCTACGAGTAGGGTCCCATGGCAACTCGTGATTGCGAAAAACATAATTCGAATTCAAGATGTCAAAATGCAAATTATAATTTCATTAGTATTCGTTTGCGTTCATTCAAGGCTTAACTTAAGCATAAAACTTAACCCTGCACAAACTCCACTGTACCCAGCCTCTGCAAGCGGGACCACTCCTGGGTGGTGGCGTATTTGCGCTACGCACCCATGCGGTCTTACATACACCTGCACACTCGTGATAGCAAATAACATAATTTGAATTCAAGATGTCAAAAATTAAAATTTTTAAAAATATTTATGGATTAATAGTTTTTTTAGTTTAAATCTTTAGCAATCAACAAATTGCTTATTACTCTTGCTTGACCTCCTTCGATGCTTAGAACTGGGCTTCTGTGAGCACCACTTAACGCTCCGTGGTCCCTCGTACCTACTACTATAAGTGGTTTAATAGTTGAACAGGGCCGTGAAGGCAACTCTGTTTTTTGATCAGACCAAGAGCCGAGCCACACCTGACCCAGCACCGCAGGAGAACTGTGTGACCATGAACATATCGTCGCTTCAGAGTAACACTAAGACATCTGATCCTAGAAATAACACTAAGATATCCGACTGTTGCTCTGAGGAGACAATATTCAATATGCCCATTCACCTTTAACGTAGATGGAGGATCTTGGACGACTGGAGGGAATAGTACTCATGACTTTCCAGTTGCGGGTCTGCTGCAACCACCATTGCCCACTCATGTCCGCTCCTTCAAGGCAGTGGCATCTATGACCTACACACACACAAGACCCTCTACTACCCCGTCACCGCCCAAAGGGGGGGGGGAGGGCAATCTAGAAGCCCTTGCACCAGAGGATATAAATGCCACTACCCAGAAAGAGGGACATGCTTGAAAATGTTTGTTGTGTGTTGGGAGCTATTTTTGTCAAAAGAGGATTGCGTACAGTCCATAGCGTTGAATTTAAATAAAGTCGATTCCGAAGAGCAGGAGCCGTTTGTAGAAGCAAGAAACCCAATAATAATTACTACATATTAATTTACTTGGAGAACTTTGTGACCACAAACATATTTAAAGTACCACAGTCACCTTTAACAAACACAAAGGATCTTGGACGGCTGGTATCGAACCCAGGACCCTCCAGTATGAGTTTGACACCTTACCGATCAGTCCACTGTGGCCTACTACAAGCACCATCAGGGCCGTATCCAGAGGGGGGGGGGGGGCCTGACGGGCCCGGGCCCCCACCGAAAGCCGAAATGTTTTGTATATTGTTATTTGCAGAATCTTAAATGTAATGTTTTTGGATTTTTGTAATTTAACTAAGCCAAGAATATCGATGCAAATTTATTACATGAAGTAATAGTTCAAAATTTTTTCCATTAATTTTTAAAAAACCAAGTTCAAAGAGATTAATTATAATGAAACCAATAAATCTCGAAATAAATATTTTACATCCAAAACTTGAAAACTCGTACCGATTCTGAATAAGTGTAACATTTCATTCCTTAGTATAGAAAAAAATAGCTTTAAAAAAGTATAAAAGAAGGGAAAATGCAAACGATTTCATTTTTATAGTCCAAAATATTTTACTTGTTATGAATTATGCACTTTTTGAATCTATGCTTTTTTTATGTGTCGTTACTTATTTATTCCTTTCACTTATTTATTTATTATTTTTACCTTTAAATATGTATTTACTTCTATTCTGTTACAAATACCGTTACTATTTATTATTTTACTTATTTATTAATTATTTTTATTTATGTTTCTTCCCCTTTTTAACGTACCATTATTTATTTATTCCTTCACTTATTTATTTTTTAGTTTTATTTTTATTATTATAATTTTTGTTACTATTCACAAACAGTTTCGTTTCAGAATTAGTAATTGACTGCTAAATAGGAACATACTAAATAATAGCAAGCATAGTATTTGAAATATTTTTCGAAAAATTATGTTTGATAGCAAAAATGTCAACGAGAAGTTTTGAGATTCTTGTTTAATATGCTTTGTTCGAAGTGCGAAAGTAATTTTGAAGCACGACGAAAGCAAAGTCGTAAACTTTTCACTTCTGGAGGAAATCTGAACAACTTTTTATTTTACTTTCCACGTACCAACTGAAGGAAGATTCTTTCTATTTACTGACTATTCGTTCCCTTTTTTTTTCAGTTTTTCTTTGAAATTTAAAGAAAGTTTGAAACTAGGTTAAAGATTCGTACGTTTGTCATTCGTACAAACCTAAATTTAAAATCGACGCATTTTGTCTTCATTCTTAACGTCTTCAAACATCAGGGCCGTATCCAGAGGGGGGGACCTGACGGGCCCGGTCCCCCCCCCCCCCCCGAAACCCAAAATGTTTTGTACCGTAAAACAGAAGGATTTTTTTATTATTATTTTTTTAATTCCCAATGTCAGAAAAGGAAAATAACAAAGTTTTTTTTTATTCTTAATTTTGCTACTATTCAAAATTTATAATATTTTGAAGAAATACAGAAAAAGCAGTTCTAGTTCTCATTAGCTGCAAGGCACACTTGAAATTTAGACATTTAATTAGGACTTCCTGTTCTCTTTCCCAATTCAATTCAGGGCAGTCCAGGGTTAAGGCAAGCCCTTTGTCAGTTCGGTAGATTTTTCAAGTCTACCAAACTGACTTCTGTGCACTTCCTCCTCCAGGGGCGTGCACAGAAATTTTGGGACTGTCACAAATGCTTTTTTTGGGCCCTCTCCATATTGTTTACCCATATTTTCAACCGTAGGTTTTAAAATATTGGGCCTCATTTAAGCTCGGGCCCGGGCCAACAGGTGTCCCTTCTCCCCTCTGTGCACGACCCTGCCCTCCTCCCCCTAAAACTGCTATAAAACTTGCACTGTCCTGATTCGAGTAGGGGAATCCCCAAAGGCTGGGCCCCTAGTTTCCGATTAGGCGAGTATTTTGTTACCAAGATGTGCCAAATTCAGCTCCTTGATACATCCTGAGTAAAAAATGCAAAAATCACGATTCTCGCGTTTTTGTAGCATAATTTTCAAGATCATTTTTGTGACTGGTATGTTTCTTGTCTTGCGTTTATTTAATGCCAAATTCAGTATCATGGAAGTTCTTTTGTTATTGCTTGTTTTTTTTCTTACTTCTACTGCATACTCTTAATACCATTAGTATGAGAAAAAAAATAACACTTACTCTACTCTCTTTCATTTTCTGCACTACATGTGATTGAAAAAAAAAGTTTGTTTCGAGAAATATTTCGTTGCATTTATTTTTAACTTAAAACGGGTGTGTCTTACAAAGTTATAATCATTTTGTAAGATTGTGCAATCAACTTCTGAAAAGTGTAAATAAAGAGCTTCAAATAATTTCAACTGCTCAAGAGTCTTTGAAAATTATTTAAGTTTTTGAAATTCCTTGAAAAGTTCTTCAATTTTGTATCTTATCAAGAAAATAAAGTATGAATTGTCCAAATGGCCAGAATATTACTCTTCCATTCTTATTTTCTGAATGTCTACACCATTTCTTTTAAACTATTTTTTTTACAATTTTCATACTGTAGAACATTTAATGAAAAAAAAAATGGGGGTAGGGGGAGTGATCAAAAACAAACTTCACTAAAAGCCGATATGAGCAGATGACGAAGTGCTTCTCTTTTCTCCTCTCTCGTTTTTCCTCTCTGTCCATGAAGTTCCATGATTTGTCGAGCAAGAAGTTTTTATTTTGTTTGATCTTGATTTGTAAAAGAATGTATAACTTTTAAAAGGCTTTGTTTGCCTTTTTTTTTCTTCATATTTTTGTAGTCTCAATTACCTAATATAAAGCCTCAAAATACAGATTTTTTTTTCGAAAATTTCTCGGGGGAAAAACCCCCGGACCCCCTGAAATTATGGATGTTCTACATCCGATTTAAAGGGACACTCTCTTGTTATCCTTACCACTACAAGGTGAATAAGAAAAATAATAAGAATTAAAATAACAACAGTCCAAGCAGTGAAATTATTAAAAATCGAGACAAAAAGGCTTCTATGTTAACATTTTTATGCGTTTGGTGTGTCTATATATACTATATGTGTGTGTGTGTGTGTGTTAGGGCAATGTGCTAATCCGGGCCCCTCCCGAAAAAATTTCTGGATACGGCCTTGAGCACCATTACGCATCCGTTCTCTATTATTGTCAGCTATCTTCTTCCCTTGGTTACTGTGTGTGTTTACTGACGTGTCCTATTTTTTTACAGGATCCGCATTTCAATTTCTGTTTATTGATTTTACATTCTTTCACTTTATGGTTATTCCTACCACATCTTATGCAAAGATTTTCTATGCCAAGAGCTTTATAATCCGGTTTTTGCCTTTGATAATTAGATAAAGAACTGGAACGATTTTTCTGACGTGGACGTGTAGAAGAACTGGAAATTTTATTAGTATCAAATGGCGTTTGACGTGAAGAATTTTTTTGTGTAAGTTCTTTACTTTCGATTTTTGAAGCTTCGAGAGCAATTGCTTTTGACAGAATATCATCGAAGGTTGTTTTATCCGACTGTAATATTTGTTCACGCAACCAATCGTCACGTAGGCCACGAATGAATTGTGCACGTATTAACACATCTGCAATTTGGACAGATTTTTCACATTCACATTTTACTGAGAATTCACAGTCGGCTACATCGCGCTGTAAAGCGGCGACAAATTCTGCAATCGATTGACGATCTTCTTGGTAAATATTTAGAAAATAATGCTGCGAAACAACAACATTCCTTTTTGGTATCAAGATTTGTTTAAATGCTTTGACTAAATTCTCGTATTCTAGCTGCTTGACAGGCTTTTCCGGTCCAAGGAAAGCTGCTAAGTTGTTGTAGTGTGTCGAACCTATGGACACGCATAAAAGTTGAGAAATTTTTTCATTGTCAACGCCTTTCATAGTGCAGTAATTATCAAAACGTTCTAAATAGCATGAAAATTTTTCGCGTTTGGAATCAAAATTCTCGAACGGAGATACATTGACTAAATTTATTGAAGTTTCATTTGAATGTTCTTTCGACAAGTGCTTTTCGATTTGTGCTAACATTGCCTGTTGCTGCTGGGTAAATGCAGCCATGAATGTATTGAACTGTTCAGCATCCATATTTTGAAAATAAAGTCACAGTTTGAAAAGAAAAAACAAATAAGAGTACCTGGAGAATCTTCAATGTTGAAACGAATTGACGGCTGTTTTCGATTTCGCCGAATTGTAACTTTTACCTTTCTTTGGTCATTTCTTCCTTATTTTCTTCCATCGTCGCCAACTAACTGTGGTGACCGTCATATAATTGAAGAGGCAATGTTACTGGATAGCACAAATATGATAGAAACACTTAATTTACTTTATTCGAATATTCACCAAATTCCAAGCCACGCTTACTCTTTTGAACACTAGGTGGCAGGGCTGCACGGGGTCACTCAAAACTTCCGGCGGAAGTCTTATTTGTATTGCTTCTTACGACGAATTGCTCTGTTTACGTATCTGTAATGTGATTGAATTTTTTAAATTAATCATAAATTTCAAAGGCGCAAAATTTTCGTAAAAAGAGGGGATGTTGTTCTGCTTTCGGGTACAGCATGAGGACAGGAGCAAATAAGATGTCAGAAATAAAGATGTTCAAATTTCTAAAGGTCCTGATCGTCGAATCAAAGCCAATGCTTTAAAGCGAAAGGATTGAATCTTAATGAATATTATGTAGTAAACACACTTTGTGCGAGGTATTTACGAGCTGGAAACATTCACCTTAATTTCATCAGCTTTGTATTTTTACTGTAATGTGTGAAGATCTATATTGATCTATAATATTAAATTGATTATTAGAAAAACTCAACCTGAACAATTTTTTATTTGCTTCCTGCAAAGCTGAAAGTTTCCAGTGTTTTGACGGGTTTCAAACAGTTTTATTTGATTTGTGTGATTAAAATAAAGAACCACTATTCATTACCTAATGAGAAAAAAACTTCCCATAGCTCGAACTATCAATAACTCGAACCATTTAGCCCGTCTCTTAGGACTTCGAGTTATTGACGGTACTTTAATATTAAGCGCTCTAATTGTAAACAAATTTAGATATTCGACAATCGGTAAACAAACACATTAATTAAAGTTATAGTATAGTATCATAGTACAGCTATTGGTATTACATTCAAAGCAATTTTAAAGCAGGAGAAAGCACTCGGAGATTAAATTTAAATTTTGTTATCTTTCAAATTTTTTTATGCCTATCAATCTTGCTACAGAAGCAAGTTGATTAAACAAAGAAACAGTGGCACCGACTCCATGGGGCCTGAGGGGGCCCGAGCCCCCTCAAAAATATTTTTGAGGGGGCAGAGCCCCCCCAATAAATCAAGAAAAGTATTAGTTATATTATGTTTTCAAAACTCATAAATTTCTTTTATTTTCCTTGTTTGAAGATAGTTTACCTTGTAAATACATTCAGCAGTGAGCTAAAACAAATAATTATTACGGTAGTAAGCAGGTTACCTGAAAACAAGTATAGTGTGAATAATGATGGTGTTATAGTGCAGCAAGCACACTAAGATTTTGTCCCAGTGCACGAACTTACGGGTCAAATCTGTTGCCGGTGGGCAGCTCTGTTGCGAGCTCATCTAAGTGTTGCTGATAGGGAAAAAATGTATGAGGGTTTGATTTGTATATTAAATGGGAGACGTGATAGTTTTGAATACTTTTGGGAATCGTGTTTAAAAGAAAAACCTTTTCAAAATGATGATCCTTCGCTTCCTCAGAATCGACGTATACCAAAGAAGTATGAAAACAACAAAGCCAGCTCACCGCACGCTTTCAAAATCCCAAAGGAGTAGTACATACTACAAGGCACTTTACATTGAGATTTGTGAAATGGTGAAATCTTGCATTATTGGGCTGTTTACATCAATTGGACTCACACAGATCATTGCAGTTGAACAAGAGTGCTTGCTTTTATTAAACAGGGTCTTAAAAAAACATGCCTAAATTAAATTACCTTTTTACGAAAATAATGCACATGTTTGTATTTATTTTTTCCCTTTTTAAAGACCAAAAAATATGTGTCAGGCTTGTCGAGTTTTCGGGGTTCCAATGTTGATTATATGATTTTAAAATGCTTTAAGAAAACTTTAAAACTCACTATTTTTCATCTCAAATTTAGAAAATTTCCTCCGATTTACCCCCCTCCCCATTTTTTTAAAAGTTGGCGTCTATGAGAGTGCTCTTCCATTCAAGTCAAGTGTCCTTCCTACCTAATAATATCAATGCCTAGCTATGGCATTGCACGGTTCCCCATAAAATAGAACAAAAAAATCTCTAACTAAGACAAGTGATATGATTTAAAAGTTGAACCGGAAAATTTGTAAACCAATTTTTATTCTTTTACTTTGAAAACACCGTGTCACATACTTTTTGTTTGTTTAAATTATACACACCAGAAAATATGGCATTTTCAAGACACAAAAATCTGATCTTTATTTGGGATGGGGGTCCTCCGAGGGATTATATAACCCCTAAACCCCCGATGATGCCCGGCCCCTCCAATAATTTTTGCAAGTCGGCGCCCCTGCAAAGAAATGATGAACAAATATGTAATAAAATATATTAAATATCAAACCTGAAAATTAGGTAGCAACTGTAATAAGTGTGTGTGAACTGAAAAGCTACAACAGGAGAATTGATTGAATATGACACCAAAACTCCCTGTCATAGCCATTCTGTGTGAACACAGTGCAGAAAAGCTTCCATCATTGAAAAAATAGCTTCAACTTAAGAATAGGAATTACAATTCACAACGTACTTGCAATCCAGTAGGTTTGTGATTCTTGAAAGCAGACTTTGTATCAACTTTATTTCTGTTTAGGAGGTACTCATAAATGCTTATCATTGAAATCGCGGTAATGATCGACAAACGAAGACTCGTTTTTTTTTTTTTTTTTTTCTTCTTATTTCTGTATTTAAAGGATCAGGAAAATCAGATCCGTTGATCGACAATTTTTGAAAATAGCAAAGCCTATTATACTCATTTCATGCATTAAAATACGCAAAAGACATGATTCTACCTAGAACTGAAAGAAAACAAAATTGCCTGAACACTGTAAACATCAATCGTTAGCAATAGATTCGCCATCCATCTATTAAAGGATCGGTAAGGTCACAGCCATTGAAAGATAATTTTTAACAATAACTAAGTTTGTCTTTCTTATTTAATGTATTGAAATACGCAGAAGACATTATTCTGCTTTTTAAAGAAGCACAACAAAATCGCTTTCGCTATGAACACCTATCTCTAGCAATGGAGATTGGCGCTTAACCGGAAATAAGACTCGCTACTTCCGGTCTACGTCAGTGGTTTGTTTGTTTATTTAGGATATTTGGTGAATACGCGTATTTACAGTATTAAACATGGCGCTGCTCTGTGTTCCGGAAGCACAAGATAGAAGTTCAAAATGGCCGCCTTATTAAGAGAAGTACGTTAGTTTAACAGATTAAAACTCTATTATGGATCTTAATATTGCGATATTAAAGTATATCATTTAAAAGCGCTTTAAAAGAGCTATTTAATAGTGATTGGATTTTTTTCCTATCACTAATTGTTTAAGAGTTATTACAATTAACGTCATCAAAATGGCCGTCTGGAAAGGTGAGTACGTACGTTTGACTGTTTAGAACTACATTATAGATCTGTATATTGTGATATGAATGTGCATCATCTGAAAGAGCTTTAAAAGATCTATTTAACAGAGATTGATTTTTCCTCTTAAGACATGTAGTTTTAGAGTTATTAAAATTTCGGTCATTAAAATGGCCCTCGTGAAAAGTGAAAAATTTCGTTTAACTGCTCAAAACGCCATTAGAAATCATTCTTCCGTAAAAAATAGGTACATTAAATAAAAACTCTAAAATAAACTATAAAAATATGCATTTGTTCTCCCCCCTCCCCTTAGTAAATAGTTTTAAAAATTTCACTGCAAAAACGTAACTACATGAGGCGGGAGGGGGTGCATTCTCATTGAACTGTTCCAACTGTTTCACCTCATCTGACCCGCTCTGAAACTTTTAATTAAAAATTCCTTATCGGATTAAATACATATATGTATTGTCATACAAAAATTCACTTCTCCTGCAAGTGCGAACGTTTGCCGTCTAGCGGCATAAATCAGAACGACTACTCGATTTTTTTCCCGCCAACAAGCTGTAACTTTGGATTGTAGTCCGCCTAGCTCGTTTCTTTCCAGTTCTGCTGTTCTCAGCAATAATTAATTCCATAGTGATCAGCAATAATTAATTCCATAGTGATATGTTTATTATTCAGATATAATTTTCAATAACTGAATATTTGACTGGTTAATGCTGTAGCAAATAATATCAAATTAAGGTGAGTCATATAATTCTATTACACGGTTTGAAATCGATAACTTCAATTGTCGGTTCCATCTAGCATTAAAATTATTATTATTATTATTATTATATATATATATATATATATATATATCCCTGCCAGGGGTTTTATTCTTTTGGAGGGCTTTGATCAAGTCGTTAACTTCAGTGGGGGTGCAGAACTCTTGGGTGGGGGGGAAGGGTCAAGACCGAGGTTATTATGGACCGTGCTAATGACTTCTCTGTCAAGGGGGGGGGGGTGAGGGTATTTGTGAAGTTACCTTGAAAGGTGTCGACAAAAGCATTAGCTTTATCCTCGTCTGTAGCAAGAGTACCGTTGTTGATAGTGAGAGTGGGGATGGGATTTCTGGGGTTCCTGAAGTTGCGGGCAAGACGATAAAGGTTTCTGTTGTCGTTGGGCAGGTTTTTAATGAAAGAGTTCCAGTTATCAGTCCTGTAGTCTTTAATAAGATCTTTGATAACCTCAGTAAGACGATTGATTTCAGTTTTGATGGAGGGGGGGTAGTAGGTTTCCCGCTAGCGCCTCTTGAGCTTGTTTTTCTCTTTAATAAGCCTACGAATGTGGATGGGGAACCTAAGAGGGGGGGGGGGAGGAGGTCTTGATACTGGTGGTACTGGAATCATAAGCAGAGTTCATAATGTTGGTGAGATTTAAGATCTCTCTGTCGATATCCTCAGTTGTCTCAACAGTGGGGTTCCCGCTGACCTGATCGTGCAAAATGACGTAATATTTCCTCCAATTGGTGGACTTAGAAATGTACGTATGCTTGGGTAATTTTGTAGTGATGGAAAAAGTGAGAGAAACAGGATTGTGATCTGAAGAAAGGAGGTCCTGTGAAATAATGAGATGGGGGGAGCGTGAGGTTGGTGACAGCAAAATCAAGAGTGGAGGGGGAGTAAGTACTAAAATGAGTGGGGGTACGAGGGGCAATGATGTTATAATCGTTGTCGGAGGCGAACTAATACACAACTTCACCTTTGGCATTATCCCTGCCTAAGATCCAGAGTTTGTGTCATGCATCAAAATCGCCAAAAATAATAAAATTAGGTTTGTTATCGGCTATCATGTAAAGATCATGCCTGCTAATAGCTGTTTGGGGGGGGGGGGAGTAAATAGAGCTGATATTAATTTGCTTGTTGTCAAAAGTGACAATAACAGTGGTACTTTCAAAGCTCGTGGTGGGAATGGGGTTTTCAAAGTGAGAAAGCTGTTCTCTTTTGTCTATTATATTTTTAAGTTGTCGCGTAATTGCTTCGTGGTTTCCCCAATCAAATTTAATTTTGTTGTCAAAGTCAAAAGCATTTTGCAGGGTGGTTAATTTTTCCTTAATTATTTCAAGCGCGTCTACATTACGCGCATTTGCAATTTCAATGTACATTCTTCTCCTATTATACTTAAGCACAAAGAGGCAAATGTAGGCTTACTTACCCCAGTCCTGTCCTTCCGATATTCCAGGTATTTCGCTGGGTCCAGGTGAGCGGCCAGAGGAGCTTCGTCGATATCAGAGTCATAATCCAATTCACTGTCGGAGTAATCCATGCCTGTGGAGCCATATGCGATGCCAGGGCGATCAGCAGCACGGCCTTGAAAAAGGCCCTTCTCGCCGGAGACAAGACGAACCCACTGCTCTCAGCCTAGCGCGCCCGTCAGCCCGGCAAAAGCTAAAAGCCTTGCCGCTGAGGATCACACTCGGCCAACGCAGGGGTTGCGAGAGCAGTCAAGGGGCCGGAAAACCGGTCCCGGAGCTGGAGGTGAAAAAAGCACGTCCTCTCTGGACGGCCTCCCGAAAGAGGGAAAAAGTGACAAAACTTACTCTTGAGAAAAAACATAATTATTTGAAATGGAACGTCAGCCAAAACAATCAATTTCAACTCCCGTGTTTGTGAAATGTTAACAGTCCAATAAGCGCGCTGCTCATTGGACTGACGTAAATCCGCTGCAATAAGCCACGCCTACTCAACTAACAGAAATGGCGGGAAAACCTAATTTGCTAGTATCAGACAGGAAATGAAAATAAACTGGGAATGCTAAATATTAAGAGCACTAGAAATTTTGGGTGAAAAACCAGAATTAGTGCAAGTTTAATTTTATTTTTTCGATTCAAGGAATCAATGAGGTTTTGTCGCTTTGGACAATAGTTAAAGTTGGCTAGATGTTCACCCTTGCAGTGAAAACATGATTGTGGTACGTATTCATTTCAGAGAATCATTTCGACAGAGATCGGAGATTTTCAAGAAGGAAGAACCGAAGGAAAAACCGGTTTCGATGACGAGACGAAACAACAAGGCGAAACCCCCGACCTCCGACGACACGGCCGAGGGAACCCCGCAGAGACCGTCGGCGAAGCACGACAAGGAAACGGACGAATACCCTGAGACCGACGACGACGAGAGACCGCCGCATCCCAGAGCTAACTCTATATACTACGCCAATAACAAAATCCTGGACCTGGAACTCTACACCTATGAAAAGCCCTTTCCCTTCGACAAAACGACCAAGGAAGAATTCGAATCAGCAAGATCCATTATACCTGTGCTAATCGAAAAGGAAGAAATGCTCCCCTTCAAGGAATACCGTAAAATAGGCCATGATCTACACAAATTGGACTACACCCAAACCAACAAAATCCAAGGACGCATCAACCATTGCTAAATTCATCTCCGTCATTGAGGAAACGAGAAAGGCAATCATAGCCAGAGAGGACGTCGATATCCTCAACTACCTATGGCAAAAATACTCCGAAG
This sequence comes from Uloborus diversus, assembly GCF_026930045.1. Lineage (NCBI taxonomy): Eukaryota > Metazoa > Arthropoda > Arachnida > Araneae > Uloboridae > Uloborus > Uloborus diversus. The sequence continues at coordinate 13,260,691 of NC_072739.1, forward strand.
CGGTTGACAGATCCAGCGACCTCTACTATGAAGAAAAAGTTCAAGATGCCGAAAACGAAGTTAATAGACTGGAATATGAGCTCCTAAGCACCAAATCTGAGATCGAAAAACAACATAAAATTCTAGAAGCAAAGAGGAAAGAATTTTGTGCCCCCATCATACTCTCCAACATCACAGACAGCCTCAAGACGGTTGACGACCTTAGAGCAGAAACTGGAATAGAACTAAAGGCCAAAATACAAAGAGATGACCTTGCTATCTTCCCTCCAGACAAGGAATACTACCAAGTCGTAAGCAACCTCATCAAGGATAGAGGACTTGAATTCCACTCTGCCACCCTCCCTGAAGACAAGCCTGTGAAGGTGATCATTAAAGGACTACCGATTGACTACAAAATCGACGACATGCAAGCTAAACTGGAAGATTTGAACCTAACGGTAAACTCCATTAAACAATTCACCAAAAGACCCGATAACGCAAAAAAATCCGATTTTCCTATCGAGTCTCAAGAGAGGTCCTGAAAGCTCAACCATATACGACAAGGACATCACTTTTGGACCATTCATAGCACACACAGAGCACCTCAAGAAAGGACGAGGACCCCTCTAGTGCTACCGTTGCCAGGAGTTCGGTCACATGAGCATGAACTGCCACAGGAAAGAGAGATGCGTCATCTGCGCGAAAGAACATCGAGCAAGAGACTGCCCCCTCAAGCAACAAGGGATACTTACCTGCGCCCTCTGCGGAGGGCCGCATGTTGCCAGCGACAGAACCTGCCCCAGGCGCCCCGTCAGCAACCGCCGGCCGACGCAACAGTGGAACCACTCCAGAACCCACGGCCCGCCACCTGACAGCACACACCGGCCAACTCAACAGCGGACCCACCCCAAAACACTAGGCCCGCCCCTCAAAAAGATGTTAACACCAGAGGAAAATTCCATCAGCCCTGGCACGCTGCTTCAATTAAAGACTGCCCTGCAAGCCATCGAAGCACTCCTACCCTGCGCCTAACTCACTCCTCCAGCTCCCCAGTACGTGACCCGGGCCTGGCCCAGCGACCAACGAGCCCTGTGCTCACCCCACCGCCCTTTCTAGTAATGACTTTCTCTTTTTTAGGCTCCTCGCCACTACGTCACCATCTTCGCCAAAGATTCAGGAAAAAGGGAGTTCATTCTCCCTACCCTGCTGCACATTGGATCGGATCGGATCGGAGGTTTGATCTGTGCTGGATGTTGTTTCTGTCTAAAAAGGATTGCGTAAAGTCGAGAGTGTCAGCTATAAATGAAGTCGATTCTGCAGGGCAAACCTGGATCTTCAAATTTTGGGCCTCCTGCAAAAAGTCTCCAGGACCCTTTACCGCCCACTGGATTGTGTCACGGCCCCTCAGTGTTGTGGGTAAACCTGCACTCCAGGGCCCACTGCAAGGACAGGAGCAAATCGTCGCCTCAGAGCAACAGTAGGATATCTTAGGTTATCTTACTGTTATTCCTGGTATTAGATGTTCTAGGGCTGCTCTGAGGCAACGATATGCAGAACAAAAAGCCCTACGAGTAGGGTCCCATGGCAACTCGTGATTGCGAAAAACATAATTTGAATTCAAGATGTCAAAATGCAAATTATAATTTCATTAGTATTCGTTTGCGTTCATTCAAGGCTTAACTTAAGCATAAAACTTAACCCTGCACAAACTCCACTGTACCTAGCCTCTGCAAGCGGGACCACACCTGAGTGGTGGCGTATTTGCCTTACACACCCATGCGGTCTTACATACACCTGCACACTCGTGATAGCGAATAACATACTTTGAATTCAAGATGTCAAAAATTAAATTTTTTAAAAATATTTATCTATTAATATATTTTTTAGTTTAAATCTTTTAGCAATCAACAAATTGCTTATTACTCTTGCTTGACCTAATTCGATGCATAAAACTGGGCTTCTGTTAGCACCACTTAACACTCCGGGGTCCCTCGTACCTACCACTATAAGTGGTTTAATCAGTTGAACAGGGCCGTGAAGGCAGCTCTGTTTTTTGATCAGACCAAGAGCCGAGCCACACCTGACCCAGCACCGAAGGAGAACTGTGTGACCATGAACATATCGTCGCTTCAGAGTAACACTAAGACATCTAATCCTAGAAATAACACTACGATATCCGACTGTTGCTCTGAGGAGACAATATTCAATATGCCCATTCACCTTTAACGTAGATGGTGGATCTTGGACGACTGGAGGGAATTGTACTCAGGACTCTCCAGTTACGGATCTACTGCAACTACCATTGCCCACTCATGTCCGCTCCTTCAAGGCAGTGGCATCTATGACCTACACCACACACAAGACCCTCTACTACACCGTCACCGCCCAAAGGGGGGGGGGGGGGACTAAAGGCCCTTGCATCAGAGGATATAAATGCCACCTCCCAGAAAGAGGAACATGCTTGAAAAGGTTCGTCGTGTGTTGGTAGCTATTTTTGTCAAAAGAGGATTGCGTACAATCCATAGGGTTGAATGTAAATAAAGACAATTCCGAAGAACAGGAGCCGTTTGTAGAAGCAAGAAACCCAATAATAATTACAACACATTAATTTACTTGGAGAACTTTGTGACCACAAGCATATTTAAAGTACCACAGTCAGCTTTAACAAACACAAAGGATCTTGGAAGGCTGATATCGAACACAGGACCCTCCAGCATGAGTTTGACACCTTACCGATCAGTCCACTGTGGCCTACTACAAGCACCATTGCGCATCCGTTCTCTATTATTGTCCGTGATCTATTATTGTCTGCTATCTTCTTCCCTTGGTTACTGTATGTGTTTATTTCTACACAGGAGGATTGCCTATTATTATTCCCACTTATTGATCTATTTGTTTTCGTGCCGATAAATACCAAGTTTCATTTAAAAATGAAGCTAGAACATGCTTGTATCATAGCAGATCGTTGTAATTTAGCAATATATATTTCTCAAGGTCAGTTTCCCGAGTGGTTCACGTTGCAAAATCTTCTCGCATCTTACATTGTCACACTTGGATGACTAGGATGATCGTAAGTAGTATGAGTGAGAAGAGAAGTTTTCTAATGATGCTTTTTGCAGATTTATCAGGAAGATTAACGGTTAAACAGGAGTCTCTACAAATATAACAGCTTGAGAGCTTTTCATTTTCGTTCAATAAGTTAAAATACACGAATGAATTTTTTTCCCCTTTGATTAAAAGTTTAACACACGGAACAACGGGCAATCGCCATCACTTCCTATTTGGATTCTCTCGCCAGATGGCGTGTTGATCACTTTCAGTTCGACAATTCTTGCGATCTTTCAAGTGAGTAATGTAGCGATAGTTTTCGAAAGGAGGCTGTTCTTACAAAACGCCACATTGTTACATAGTAAATGAATTCCTCAATAACTACAATAAACTACCATAAACACACAATGAGTTTGCACAGTTCATCAGTCATACTAATTTCATTTCACAAATAAAATTGAAATAATAATAATACCAGCAATATTATTTTTGTCACTAAAAATAAATAAATAAATAAAATAAATAATGGGAAGCATTTCTTTGGATGAAAAATTTCGGAGGGGTTTGAACCCTACAACCCCCCCCCCCCCCCTTGCATACGGCCCTGTCATTGTGATCTCAAAACGAATTGTAACCTTTTGTTAAGCACTTCATATTATGGAATAATTACTATGCTATTGAAACTTTGGTATTTGTTATATGTACTGATAGTATTAATGAGAAAGATAGCAACATTTTCGATTTCGAAAACCCCTCCGAGAGAAATTTTCTGACTGCGCCACTCAAGGACCGACTAAATAATTTGGAGGCCCCCTGTAGGCTATTACTTTAAAAATGCGTGTATTTTTTGTATAGTTGTAACGCTATGCATAATTCTTTAAATAGTTTGGGGCCCCTTGGGAAGAGGAGGCCCCTGGGTCTGATTACTGTAGGCCTGTGCAGTAATCAGACCCTGGAGCCACTGATTGTTGCATGTTCCATCTTTCGGAAGTATGATTTTTTGAAATTTTATATATCATTTTCTACGCTTTGTCCGCACTCTGCCACCAGTCTACAGAATGTCAGATTAACTATAAGGATCTGTTACTTCATTCCTCGATCAAGATTTGTGTACTTATCGATATCCTGTTCACAGCTCTTCCTGATTGTTGAAGGGTTGGATGCTATGATTAGTTATTTTGCTTCTCATTCTGAAAGAAAAATAAGCTTGCTGCGTGCGTGCTATTGCCTGATGCAAGATGAAATTACTCTTATTACGAGAGTCCCACGAGTACTCAATCACTTCAGGGTAGTTTTGTATTGTTTTAAAACATTGAGAAGGAATAGATGGAGAGAGTGCAACCTTACTATCCCGATACGGCAACCATACCATGTGACCCGGGGAGCAATTTCTAGTTGACCGTAACCGCTGAAGAAGTTTCATTAGCTGAAGCCATGGATGATAAAAACATTTAACTATAGAAAGGAAAAATTAGATTTATAGCAATAGTGCAGTATTGTAACATTATAAACTGTGAAGAAAAAGCCATGCCAGGATATCCAGTAACTTTTCTTAGGTATGTACAAATGATTTTTACTTCTAAATAAAGAAAAAATAACATATATATGCATTCAACGAGTACATTTCCCGCAGGTGCCTATAATTTTTAAATTTTTTTACTTATTTTACCTATAAAAGTTATAAAACATTGCATATCTTGAGTGTAAATAACATTTTAGTTCCATAAAAATAATATTTTTTCTTAACTGGTAATTATTTTAACGGCTCTCGAGTAATTTGTGTACGTTTGCTTTGTTGGTGAGTAGCTTCTCGCCAAGTTCCTATGAACAGCAGATGCGTTTAGAACAAATTTTAGATTTGAAAATAAATATTTGTTACTTTTATACTTTAATTTAAATACTTGTGTGCCGTGTGCCTGCGTATGAAATAATTTCAAAGAATTGATTACAAGACACAAGAATCCATAAATTTTCAGTCAATGGGGGAGTCAACATTTTACGTTTGAGCCTATAATGATGCTTGCGCATCTTTACCCAGATTTAATGGAAAGTAAGAGTGAGAGGGGAAGGGGATGAAGAATTTTGAATGAGCCTCCAGGCATTTAGGATGCCTGGGAAAAACAAACAAAATATTGGGGAAAGGGAGGAAAAAAATACAAAAAATGGGGGGGGGGGGGGGGTCAGAATATCTCTTTCTCGATGATTTAAGCCAGTCCTTGACTCTGGAGGAAAGTCATCATCTTGGCTATGAGGTCCGGTGGCCGGAACGTCGGGGGGCTTTTGGCGGCTACAGCCTCGGCGTAGGATGCCGGTTGGCGGAGCTTTGGTCTCTTCGGACAGGTCCGGCTCATTGCTACGTGCTCTCCAGAGCAGTTGATGCATCGGGAGGGCTCCTCTGACTTTTTCTTGCAAGTCCTGCTGTCGTGATCTCCGGCGCAGTGGTAGCACTTCGGTGGGAGGGTGCACTGGTGGGCAGCGTGGGTCCAAACTTGGCAGTTGTAGCACTGGGAGGGCCTGAACTTGGGGTGTCTCTGGTGCTCCACTCCAATTCGGAAGTATGACATCCTTTTGATGTTGAAAATTTCCTGTGCCTCAGGTCGGTTGTCTAGCAGGACAAGGAAGAGAGGGATAGGGGCGAAGCCCTGATCCCTTCCCTTATGCAGCTGGATCACCTTCCGTACTGGGAGCTTGAGGTCGGTTAGCTCTGCGTGTATTTCTTTCATCGAGTAGTTGATGGGGAGTCCTCGAATGATGGCTTTGACCGGGCGGTCAGCGTCTGCTCGGGTGGCATAGAACGGGATATTCTTGGCCTGGACTGCAGTTTTCAGAGCGGGGAAATCGTCTGGGTTTTCTGGCTCAATGTGGAGGATCAATCCGGAGACTTTCACCTCTATCCTATTCTTGATGTTGAGTTGCAGGTCATCAAGCAATGAAGATGGCTCATTTACTCCAACGATGCTGATCCTGGAGTTTCGGGGTTTTTTCGGTTTCTTGGAGCGGGGTTTGGGAGAAGGGAGGGTAGATGTCTCCACTTGTGATCCTTTTTCCTCTGTTTTCCTTGGTAGGGTCATATCGATGATCTTGCTGCAGAGAAGTTGATAGCTTACCATCAGATGATGGAGTTCTTGGGCATCTTTGAACAGGCTGATCATGAAATTACAAAAGGACAATCCATTCATGATCTTGTCGAGATACATTTTAGATAGCATGAGTTTATCAAGAGAGGTCGAATTCCGGACTTCTCGGTCGAATTTTTCAGGGGAATATCCATAGGTAGCCTTGAGTGAAGTGTCCTCGAAATCGGAGAGATCGTCATCTGATGAGTCCATCGATGAGTTCGCGGTGACATTCGTAGACTTCTCACGGGCTGGTGTCAAGAGTGGATCCGAGCTAGCTGCGTCACATACGGGGGAACCCCGCCGACTCCGGGAGGAGCCGCCTGATCCGTTGCCGTCGATCCAAATTCTCTGCGGGACCGGTTGACGTCTATCTGCGGCATGGCTGGGAAGCGCCGATGGGAGAAGCGGCGGGAACCGGTTTCTCCCTTGGTTCTTCCTTCCTCGGATTCTTCCTCGTGTCCTTCTGAATGAATGAGGTCAAAAAATGAATGTTCAGTGAATGAGAGAACTCTTTAAACATATATTTGTACATGACCGTCATTACAAGGAATAAACATAAAAATAGATGAAAAATAAGGTTACATCATATTTTAAAATCCGGGAAGAAGTGGGGGGGGGGGGGGGGGGGGGAGTTTGAATGACAGGCCTGTATTTGTATCCGTTATTTATTTAAAACTGGAAAAAGGTTCGCAGCGTTGCCTTTGCTATTAACAATAATCAGTAACGATACCTTTTAGAACTGATCTTTCAAAATCGCTTAAAACTCAGTTACTCTTCTAATAACAATCATAGAGAAAGTTTCAATACTATTTAAAGCTTTTTCATTCCACGCCGAGCGTCCGACTTCGTCGGACGTATCTCTCTCCTCTCCGATGCCAAAATTTCCACCGAGGAAGATAGCGCACCGCGCCGGGGATAACAGCGTAGAGGCCCTTGTCAGGGACGGCGGAGGTAACTCCGTCATCGAAATTGTTCCCCAAGTGTCAGCCGCTAATCAACCGCTTTCCCCGGCTAAATCGACCATCTCTACGACCTCCGCTAGGAGTGACTCTTCCGGACGTAGGCTTTTTTCGGCCTCAACTACTATTGACGACGTGTTCACTAAATACGAATACGACTTAGACCATGTTAGAAAAACCATCAGTCATGTGTGGACGCCCCAACGCTGGTTGGAACTCTTGAATACCTCACGACAATAGCTAAGGAAATAGAGGATATCCCACCCCCTGACTGGACTTCCATGGAGCCACCCAATCACGAGCAGATCCGTCATCTTATCAAGCACACCAAGATCAAGCCGAGGTCTCTCAACGGTGAAATCAAGGAGGATATGGACATCTCCACGGACTGCGACTCAATCTCCTAAGTCCAAGTAAACATTCCCACCCGAAATAAGTTCACCCCCCTCACCCCGAAGGAAGACGGAGTCATTCCATTTCAAATCAGGCAGGCAGGTATGAAAAGTGTCATATGACCATCACCGATTTTTTTGAAAAAAATACAGTAGTTACAACTAAGGTACATATGAACTATCCCAAAAGAATTTTGCAAGAAAAATTTTTTTTCTTCAGTTACAGCCTATTAAAATTTTGCACAAAATCCGCCATTTTGGAAAAAAACCGGCAAAACACTCCATTTGAAATGGACACTATTTCAAAAGTATTTAACCTATTCGAATAATTATTTTTTCTAAAAATAAATAAGGACCCATATATCCTCTAGACATCGTTTTTGAAAGTTTAGTTATGTTTTTTGGTAAAGAAAAAAAATTCATTTTTGCCGCCAAAAAACTGCATTTTTACCAATTTTATGATTTTTTTTCTCCATGAAAAAAAGTTTTTTTTATTAAACGGAGATGGCAGTATAAAGCCCTTATATGATAGTTTCATAACATATTTTATTAGAATCCTTGAGTGCATACAGCTTCGTAAATAAAATTTGAAATTTTGAAAATTTTCAAAAATTAGCGATTTTTGAAGTGATTTTACTCAAAAAACCCATTTTTTAAAAATCTAAAAATTGGCTCATTTGAACCCCATATAATGCTTAACTAGTGGATAGACAGCGCATCCGGTATTTTTTCCCATAAAATGTTTTATGATTTTTTGAAAGTGACCTTATCACCCATGGCATGCATGTAAAATAAAAATGTCTAATAATTTCAGTCACTGAAAATCTGATTATATTAATGCCTAATAGTTACAAAAACGGTGCACTTTATCAGGAACTACTAAAATCTTACTGACTTTTAATAATATATCAGTAACAAACTGCTTTTGATGATCCAGTCAATTCGTCTTTTTGTAAGACTCTGTGTGTAGTTTATAGATAGAAGAGCCTTTGGTGATTATATTAATGACTAGCTATGATAATGATGTACTTTATCAGTAACAGTTAAAATCTTTCCTTTTTTAAAATAAATATTAGTTTATTTCGTCTCCAAAGCTATGCATTCACCGTTACTTTCATATGCAGCAACAAATCATATTTTTTCTCTTTCAATAGTCATTCTCTTCAACTCAATTACACGACAGGGGAAATGATCTAAGGGAAGAACAATACAATGCATTTAAAACGATTAATTTTAATTTCGTGTTTTGGTTGTCATTGGCGAATGTTGTCACATAATTTTTGGATCCTACCTCGTATGATTACTTTTATACGTAAGAATATTTATACTAAATTCAAACCGTAAAACTCACTTGTAGTTTAAGAATTTAAAAAGTCCACCTGTTTTATGAGAGAAGTAATCAATATAACATGGTTGTAAGTTGAGGTAACCAAACAGATCTCACTAAAGGTGACTATTATAGCCAGGGATCCAATTTCTAACAAAAGAAGTGCAGGATCCCTATAGTCTTCAGAACTTGTTTTAATGCTTAAGTGGCCTGAATTCGGTCAAAAATACAAAAATTCAAGTAAAACAAATAAGGAAGTATGGGAGCTCATCTCCCTTAACAATTAGGCGCTGATCAACAGAAAAATATATTTATATAACGAAATACAAAAAGGCGAATTGACTGGGTCATCAGATATTTTGAAAAACACTGCTGGGTTTTATTCAGAATGGCATAGGAATGATGTGAAAAAAAATTGGACTTCATATTCGAATTCAGTTTTGCGTTATTTTGGTTTTACTACAAAATTTCAAGGTGTACGAACGCTTTTGGGAGCCACTGAATTAGTCATTAATATAATCACCAAAGGCTCTTCTATCTAAAGACTACACACAGAGTCTTACAAAAAGACGAATTGACTGGGTCATCAAAAGCGGTTTGATATTGCTATATTATTAAAAGTCAGTAAAATTTTATTTGTTGCTGATAAAGTGCACCATTTTTGTAGCTATTAGGCATTAATCCATTAATATGATCAGATTTTCAGTGACTGAAATTATTAGAAATTTTTATTTTACATGCATGCCATGGGCGATAAGGTCACTTTCAAAAAATCATAAAACATTTTATGGGAAAAAATACTGGATGCGGTGTCTATCCACTTGTTAAGCATTATATGGGGTTCAAATGAGCCAATTTTTGGATTTTTTAAAAATGGGTTTTTTGAGTAAAATCACTTCAAAAATCGCTAATTTTTTGAAAATTTTCAAAATTTAAAATTTTATTTCCGAAGCTGTATGCATCCAAGGATTCTATTAAAATATATTATGAAACTATCATATAAGGGCTTTAGACTGCCATCTCCGTTTAGTAAAAAAAAACGTTTTTTTTTCATGGAGAAAAAAAATCATAAAATCGGTAAAAATGCAGTTTTTTTGGCGGCAAAAATGAATTTTTTTCTTTATCAAAAAATCTAACTAAACTTTCAAAAATGATGTCTGGAGGATATATGGGTCCTTATTTATTTTTAGAAAAAAGAATTATTCGAATAGGTTAAATACTTTTGAAATAGTGTCTATTTCAAATGGAGTGTTTTGCCGTTTTTTTCCAAAATGGCGGATTTTGTGCAGAATTTTAATAGGCTGTAACTGAAGAAAAAAAATTTTTTCTTGCAAAATCCTTTTGGGATAATTCATATGTCCCTTAGTTGTAACTACTGTAGTTTTTTAAAAAAAATCGGTGATGGTCATGTGACAGACCCTGCCTGATCTGAAATGGAATGGCTCGACGTTAAGACGAATGCTGATCCTAGTACAGCAGAGGCGACTCCAGCCAAATCGACTGCAAGACGGCGCTCTCCACCCTCTATCACGGTTTCAGACGTCACCGACCAGGTGAAGCTGCTGAAAGAACTCTCAGATATTAATGCTGGCACAGTCCAGGGAAAAATCTCGGGAGATGAACTACAAGTTTTCCTTTCCATGGAGGAGGACATGGACCAAGTCGAGTACTACCTCAGAGCTCACAACTTCAGATTCCACAGCAGACTGATGCCGAAACAACGTTCACTGAAAGTTGTCATCCGCGGGCAGCCGCAGACGTTCTCCACTGCTGATATCACCCAGGAGCTAAAAGATCGTTGCTTCAACCCAATCAAGGTGGTCCAGATGAAGACCGGGCCGGAAAAGCGTCTGCTTCCCCTGTTCATCGTGCTCCTTCACAAGTCAGACAAAGCAGACAAGATCTTTGACCTCACAAGCTTGGGATATCTCCGCATCACTGTGGAACACCTAAAACCAAAATCAATCCCACTCCAGTGTTTCAATTGCCAGAGATATGGACATGCTGCTTCCAAGTGCCACTAAAAACCCAGATGTTTGAAGTGCTCTCAGGAACATCGCTCCTACGAGTGTAAAAAAGACAAGGAAACTCCAGCATGCTGCGCACTCTGTGGCGGCAGCCACCCTGCCAATGCACCGATATGCCCTCAACGACCCAAGCCCCGTCAGCCACGACCCGACCGGACATTTCCTGCAGCAACTACCAACGCCTGGACCCGACCCCTGCTTCCGAAGAAGAAGGACCCACTGGACTTCACCCCAAGGCCCGTCGCCCTCCATCAACTTGCCACCCAGCCGAAGCCTGACCCCGCACAGATTATGATGATCATCAAGTAGGCCCTCGCCCAACTATATGCCCAGCAGCAGCAGCTCAACCAACTTCAAGAACTCATAAGCGGTCTCGCCGCCCTAACGGGACCATAGCTTCCTCTCCCCCCCCCTTCTTTTTCCATAGGTTAGCCTTTTGGCTAGATGGTTCTTCTCCAACAACCCCCACCACGTCAGGTAAATGGGACTAAGTCCCAGTCCTGATCAAAATATAATGAGATGAGGAGACTATTTGAAGCCGCCTGGCTTCAGGGGGGGAAAAACTAATTTTTCCCCCAAACTAATTTTAATGAAATTGGTGACTGCATTCATGAGTCGTGTGGTTAAAACAAATAAACAATTTATTTACAATTAGGTATAGTCAAATACGAATAGGATACGCATGTATCCTTGCAAGGGATTGGGAGCGAGAGCCCTATGGCTGCATACGCTAACAACGTTGGAAGTGCATCTCCGAGGGGCGGTTTCCAACGCTCCTCCCACAATGGGGGCTGTAGGGTTGCTTGGCAAAGCCAAGAGCCAAGACCCCAAGCGTTGCTCCTTATCGCTCGGGGACCTGCGCAGAGGTGTTAACACTATTTTTCAAAAAGCACACACACGCGCTCAATTTAACTACGCCGATGCACAACATAAAAACTTATCACAATAATTCAGGCTGAAAACTTTCGCTTACTCACAACACACTTGGTCGATCTAATATTCTCATAAAAAAATAAGAACTCTTAATTGATTCCAAAATATAATAAAAATAAATTTACGCAGACGATATTTTTTTAGAATACATATTCATTTGAATCATAGACTAATAATAAGAGTAGACCGAGCTTTCCCAGATTTGCTGATGAAAAAATTGGTTCATGGATACATCATGTGACTGGTGGAAGGTTTGGCGAAAACTTTGGCGGCATGGTTGCTAGATAGCAACATTATCTATAGTTTGGCACTCGACATGTATTTTAAGACAATGTATTTTCATTATAATTTTTTTTCCAGGTGCAGAGATTGAACTGTTTCTCTTTTAGTTATGCATTATTGTGGCATTAGTTTTTGATCACAGTTTTCAGTAACTTTTATTTCATTTGGAACTGCTACGTCAGCGTTGGCGTGAAAGTAATGGCGTAAACGTTTGGAGTTAACGCAAAAATGTACTAATCGGTATTTAAAAACAAAATTTTAGGTGAAAATCTTACCGTTTGCTGATTCTTTTTGGGCGCTTGCATCTTCAATTCCTTATAGAGTTATTGAAATTGACTAAAGAAAATGCATATTACGATCTAAACGAAAAACTCATTATATTAACAAAATATTTACAACTTAGAAAATATTTTGTTAATATTTTCTAAGTTGTAATTTTTTAAACAAATTTACAAATAGGACTCCATAAAAGATCATTCTTCCGTGTTCCATCAATTCTATTTTTTTTTATTTCTCGCGGGCGTTGATCGTCTGCTACGATCAACGCTCGCTGTTGCTAGGATATCCACCAGTCACATGGTTTGGTTTATGAACAGCAAAAGGGTTGCCATAGCTCGGTCTACTCTTATAATTAGTCTATGATTTGAATTGAACAGAGATGAGCAGACTTCACCAAAAAAAAAAAAAAAAAAAAAAATAATAATAATAATTTGAATTTTTGGCATCTTGAATTCAAATTATGTTTTTCGCAATCACGAGCGTGTGTGAGTATGTATGCGCGTGTGTGTTTGTGTAGGCGCATGCGTGTGGGTGCGTGCGTGTGTGTATGTTGTGTACGCGGTGCTGTGTGTGTACGCGCGTGTGTGTGTAGGCGTTCGTGTGTATGTGTGTATGTATGCATATGTGTGCAAGCGCGTGTGTGTAGATGTGTAGGTGTGTGAGTTTGAATGCGCGTGTGGGTATGCGTGTGTGTGTAGGATATGGAGGCAACCTGGAGACGGTTTTCGCTAGAGGAGCAGCATCGTGAGGAGCCGGTCGACGGTGCTCAAAAAGAGATACTTTTAATTTTCACGAATTGTCTCGATCTACCAGAAATGTGTGTAAAAATTATACATAAATTAGTAATGTTAATAACTGTCGTATAGTTATTTACGCAGATAGTTAAAACAGGAAGAAAGTCCTTCATTCTAAAAACCTTCTGGTAAACAATGAATGTTTAAGTGTTGAAATTCAAAATAATAATATCAACAAATCAAATAAATATTTACATTATGTGCTGAAACAATTCAAAATCTAATTCATCCTAAATCAGTCCTTAATAAAAGATTTGCACTGTATGTTAGCTGCTACTTTTGTAAGCTTGGTGTATAATTACTGATTGCTAGTCTTGCGAGTTCGGAGTCAGAGTCTTAGGCTCTAAAATTCCTGGAGTCGGAACCTGCCTTTTTTCTCTCGACTTTGCAACCCTAAATTGTTGCAGAGTCGGAGTTGGAGTAAAAGGGTCGGAGTCGGAGTTCGAAGGTTTTGAAACTCCTAGTCAAAATCGGAGTCTGACTGCTTTTGGAGTTAAAAAGTCGGAGAATTCTCTGTGAGTTGGAGTCGATTCTTTTTCTTTCGACTCCGCAACCCAAATTTGTGGCAGTTCTGCAGAGTCGGAGTCGGACTGATTTTTAATAATTTTAAAATAGTCGGAGGTCGAAGGTTTTGAAACTCCGAGTCGGAATCTGAGTCTGACTAATTTTGAGGTAAATGAGTCGCAGACGAAATCTCTAAAATTCCCCGTTTTAGAGTCGGTCATTTTTCTTCCGACTTCACAAGCCTAGTTTGTTGCAGTCCTGCGGAGTTGAAGTTGGACTGATTTTGGCGTAAAAGAGTCGGCGTTAAGAGTCTAAATCCTTATAAACTGCAAGAGTCGGAGTCGGACTGCGTTTCTGGGTAAACGAGTCGGAGTCAAAGGATCTGATATTCTCGAAGTTAGAGTCGGTTATTTTTCATCTGACTCTGCAACCCTAATTTGTTGCAGGGCTGCGGAGTCGGAGTCGAACTGATTTTGAAGAAAAAGAGTTGGAGTCGAATTCTCGTCAAAAATTCTCGGAGTCGGTCATTTTACTTCCGACTCCGCAACTTTAATTTGTAGCAGGGCTGCGGAGTCGGACTCGGATCCGGACTGATTTCTATGCTAAGAGTCAGAGTCCGAAGGTTTTTAAACTCCGAGTTGAAATCGAAGTCGGACTATATTTTAGGTAAAGGAGTTGGAGCCAAAGTCTGTCATTTTCGTTACAACTCAGCAGCTCTGATTTGTAGCCCCGACTTCGTAATTAGTGCCGTCGTCTGGAAAATATTCAATGCCAAAAGAGCGATTGCGTGCCAAAACGCGACAACTTTCCAGCCAAACTAGTCACCTGACCTGGGGAAACATTGGGTTCCAAGCTTATCTCACTGAGACATTTGCTGTCGCTCGCTCCCTGATTCCTTCTCAATGGTTTAAAAGGTATGTAAGTGGTGGAACTGGTGAATGAAGAGGGGGGGGGGGGGCTGATCTGTTATGGATTTGTTGGATAATTAGTATTTTCGAAACTTAAAAACTAAGTGTCAACAAAATTTCGATTTTCCATCGTACGAAAACGGCTGGGTTTTTATTGTTCATTTGACAATATTATTTTCGCAATGAAAACTTCGCAAAAAAAGGGGGGGGGGGAGGGGGAACACTTGATGTTATGTATTCAAGAACTTGTATCGAACGCAAAGACTCTTTTGTTCACGTTAAAATATTTTTTATATTATGCAGCAACACATAGCCTGCGCTGTTTGTTATTTTAAGGGTTGATTGGGGAAATAATGTTAAGCGTATTTCGCCGGCATTTTTTCCTTTTTTGAATTTGTTTCTGGTTTTAAAAAATTTTTTTGAGCTCTGGAAAATATTACTTTGTGAGAATACTTAATTGCTAACTAGCATACGCCGTGATAACTATCAAGGGGATGAAAATCAGGGTCGCGTTTCTTGAATGAGTAGAATGAACGCAAATTTTCTTTAATGTATTAAAATTTCACAGTCCTTTGACATTTCCTCCGTTGATTTCGAATTTCTATATCGTCGCCTCGGAGCAACAGTAAGATATCTAGTCCCAGAAGAAAATGTGTGCATGAATAACGATTTCTATTAATGTAGGGTAACACCCCCAGTAATTGGCAGGTCACCAGTAATTGGCCCATCCGCCCTTCCAAGATAAATGTCATAAAATAAGATTCATTTCCAACCTTTTAAAAGTAGAAGGCTATATATCAACTGAATGTACATTTACTTTAAAGATTATAACTTGAAGCAGTGTATAGAAAAGAGAAACAATTGTGGATTGTGTCGAATCAGCTATTTTTGTTGCAAAAGCTTTTTCTCTGGCTTAAGGCAAATCAATTTATTAAAATCTGACTTAAAATTCATTTTAAGTTTTGGTTGTCAAGAGTTTTGTTTAGTTAAAAGGTGTTACTTTGAGTGAGTAGAAGAAAATTTTTGTCTCTTTTTCGGTTTTTGAAGAAATGATGGATGCCATTTAGTGGTGCTTCAGTTTTGCTAGTCCCCAGTAATTGGCACATGTGCTTATAGTCCCTAATGTGTTGTTCAATGAGCCACTAGTTTGATTCCTGATACTTTTGCAGCAAAAATATTGTATGGGTTCTACTATTGGTTTAAATCCTCCAGGATCTACTGTTAAATTAAAAAAAAAAAACATATGCGTTGCCATCACAGTCAGATATTGTGACTGTAGAGAACTGTTTCATTTTTTTTTTTTTGAGCAATCACAATTGCTTATTGTTCTCATTTGACTGTTTTCATGTGCTATCATTTTATTTTTCCACCAGCACCCTCCGCCAGCACCACCGTCGCGTCTGCCGGCCTCACGATGCTGCTCCTCTTGCGAAAAACATCTCCAGGTTGCGTCCATATAATACACGCATACATACACACACACGCCTACACACACATGCACACACTCATGCCTGCGCGCAAACACACGCTCCTACACACACAAACACACGCTCCTACACACACAAACACACGCTCCTACACACACATACACACACTCATGCCTGCACCCAGACACAAACACATATGCCTACATACACATTCACACGAACGCCTACACAGCATGCACACATATGCATGCATACATACACACACATGCATACATACACACACACGCCTACACGCACATACAAACACTGCCTGCACACAGACACAAACACTTATGCCTGCATACACACACACACACACACGCACGAACGCCTACACACACAGCACTACATACACAACACGCACACACATGCATACATACACACACATGCGCGCAAACACACACATGTGCCTACACAAACACACACGCGCATTCATACACACACACGCTCGTGATTGCGAAAAACATAATTTGAATTCGAGATGCCAAAAAGTCAAATTAATATAATTTTTTTGTGGTCACTTTGAATTATCGGTTTAATGTTCCTTTTTATGTGAAAACAGCTGCTGCCCGCCTTGTCTAGTGGTCAGAGGAGTCTGACTGCAATGAGGTGGTCACGGGTGCGAATCCCGGCTTGGGCATGGATGTACTTTCTCTCTAATGTCCTTATCCTTCCTTTGTGTGAATGTGTTGCTGTGCTGTGTATGGTTGCCTACCCTATAAACGGGTCCCTAAGGCATATGTGTACTGTGGAAGTAAGACTTCACACCAAATTACGGTGCAGTTGGAGAAGTAAAGCAGCGCACCCCAAATTGCCAGCCTAGCTGACACAAAACAGCAACATATGAAAACAGCTATAATTCTTAAAATCAAAACTGCATGCCGACTGATGAAACAACAATAATCACAATATTTTTTTTCATGTAACATTCCAAATTTTATCTCTCTAAAAAAAGTTTTTAACGTTAAGATGTGCAATTTAACATTAATTTATGTAAAATTATCATCTCCAAATTAGCATTAGTTATGTTTCTTATGATGATGAAATTTGTATGTAATCTAAAAGTGAAAAATAAAGTGATTTCCCAGTTTTATCAACATGTGCCAGTCACTGGATCACAAGGTGTCATAAACTGGGGTATCAGGTGCCAATTACTGGTGATTTTGGTAACTTTTTATACAAACATTTTTATAAGAATATCGATTCAAATATTTTTGCTTTTAGTGAACTGAATAGGTGCACAGATGTGTATTCTTCAATACCAAAATATTTGCAAGTAAATATTTCTTTTCTAAGAAATGAAAACCAGAGGTAATTTTAAGGACAAACTCTTAAGTACCAATTACTGGGGTTGTAACCCTACGTCTGTATTATCATTTGTTTCAAACAATCTTAGCGAAATGCCACGCACATACAGTGGCTCCCAAAAGTGTTCGTACACCTTGAAATTTTGTAGTAAAACCAAAATAACGCAAAACTGAATTCGAATATGAAGTCGAATTTTTTTTTTCACACCATTAATATGCCATTTTGAATAAAACCCAGTAGGTTTTTTTCAAAATATTGCCAGATTTTATATTGAAATTTGTTAAAAAACGAAGAGACAGAGAAAAAGTACGCCACAAAAGACATCATACACTGAAATATTTTCGAATAAATTCATGATTAAAATTATCATGTGTGGTTTTTTTATTATTTTTGTATTGTAATGACACTGTAAAGTCATTTGCCTTTAATTTTTTGTTTATTTATTCCCTAATATTCTGCTTATTATTTTTAAATGGCAGGTATGAGTAGAAAACAACAAACACGATTCAAAATTTGATTTTTTTCCCCTCACAGTTGACATAAATTGGTTTAAAATGTGTCTCTAAATTAGTTGATTTATACCATTCTATAGTGAAGTGCTTGTTAAAATGATTTCAAGACAAGAATCGGATCGAAAACAAGGTAAGAAAAGGTCAACTGGCAAAGTTAACAAAGCGTGATCGGAGGTTTACAGTTAAAAAACTTATGAAAAATACACGTTTGAAAGCTGAAAAAGTTTCTGCAGAATTAAATGAAACTTTTTATGTTTAATATTCACCTAAAACTGTTCGTCAAGTTCTCTGATTAGCTGGATTAAAGGGGATCTCTTCACGCAGAAATTTTCTTCTTCGTGCGAAAAACAGTAAGCTTACGCTTCCCGTTGTAAAATCAATGATAAAAAAGCTCAAAACGTTTTGGAACAACGTCTTACTTATAAATGTAAATAAATTCAATATTTTGGGTTAAATTGTTGTATATCTGTCAATAGAAGAAAAAATGACGAATTTAATCTTAAGAACTTAGTTGGATCACTTAATCAGGACGGTGAAGGTGTTCTTGTGTGAGGGTGCATAACTGCATAAGGACTTGGAAATTTATAATTTTTAGAAGAAATAATGAATCATGCTGTTCATTTAAATATTTTAAAGAACAATTTTAAACTATTAGCCCAAAATTTCGTAATAGGAAACAACTTTGTTTTTTATCAATATAACGATAAGAAGTACACGTTTGCGTTTGGTGCCTCAAAAATTGTCCTTAAACTAAGAAATATCTCCTCAATAGCCAGATATAAACTTAATGGAACACATTTAGAGACATCTGGCAGCTAGATTACGAAAATACACCATTAAAACGAAAAGCGAAATAGAAACAGCAAGACTCGAAGAGCGGCTGAACACTTACTCAGAAATTTCACAAAAAAAGAAAGAAAAAACGATGAAATCTATTCCCAGACGTTTAAAAGCTGGTGTTGATACTGTATGATATTCAACTAAATAATAGTTTTGTAAAAAGTTAGTTTATTTACTAATTTTTTGACATTTTTTTCAAAGTGTACAAAGACTTTTGTGAGATAAAATTTCCGGCACTTTTTGGTTTTTATTTAAAAAAAAAATAAGTTTTAATGTGTTTTATTTAAAATTTTCGTGCAGTTTTGTTAAAAATAGACCATAGATCTTGTAATTAAATACCCATTTCGAAATATTAATTCTAACCAATGCACGGAGCCTATTTCATTGTAAGTCGTAGGTGTACGAACACTTTTGGGAGACACTGTATAAAGGAAAACTAGGACAGCGCCAATGTGTCTCATACACAAATGCTGTGCTCGACAATACAATTTGTGGTGCTGTTGAGCTAGGATTGATTCTTTGGCAGAAAAAAATGGGATTCTCCGAATTTCTTTGGGCATAATCTCAAGGCAAAAACTGAACATGCTGTGTGGGGGGGGGGGGGGGGGGACATGACTATCAGTGTCAGAGGAAAGCGAAATAATGAAGCAAATTTTGGTGTGCGCTGATTAGGACATGCCTGTGTCATCACCGAGGAATTGCTAAATAGTATAACTAACTAGTCTAGAGTTGGCAGAGTGAGTGACGTTCGAGAATAATCTTTTCGGAGAAGATTGGTTTAAGTCATTTTGGAATCGTCCTAAATCCAATTCCAGAGTTCTCTTCATGTATACAGCTTGGGATCCCATTTTTTGCCAACATAGCCTTGACTTTGAAGTGGTCGGTGAAAGATGCACTCCCCCGAGCATAGCCTCTCCAAAAGCTTCGCTGAAACTGGAATATTTATGGAGCTGTATGTAGCACAAATATTGCGCTTCCGCAGACGATTCATCCGTGTAGGTAAAGCAATTCAAAAATACAATTCAAATTGCAAAGCTGACATTCTTCATTCGTACTTCCGCCAATCTACCAAGTAGGAAAAGGCGTTGCACGGGAAATCAAAAACTTAAACATTATATATTATATTTAACTTCGGTGATTAAATAACCAATACTTAAACCATACAAAAGCGTTTAAAAACTGGTAGTCAAAATAAATTTATGAATAGTTTTTAAAATATTAAGCAACTACAGCTACATATTCACTTCATACACGTGGGCTGGGTGACACAACGAAGGGGGAGGTGGTCAACCATTCCATACATTCGACTTAAGCAGGGCATGCTTTATTATTCAAGAGTTTTTTTGAGCAATCACGATTGACTGTTTTTGGCGTTCCTATGATTTTATTTCCCCACCAGCACCCTCCGCAGCATCACCGTCTACCGGCTCCTCACGATGCTGCACCTCTAGCGAAAACCGTCTCCAGGTTTCGTCAATATTCTACACTTACGCGCATACATACACGCACCTACACACATATACATATATACATCTACACACATATACATATATACACCTACACACACATACATACATCTACACACATACACAAACACATACACAAACCTACACACATATACATATGTACACCTACACACACATACATACACATCACACATATATACACCTACACACATACATACACCTACACACATACACATACCCCTACACACAAACACACATACCCCCTACGCACAAACACACATACCCCCCGCACACAAACACACACGCCTACATATAGCATGTTTTTAAAGTAAGTACCGTTTTGATATAAAAAAAGAACGAGTACAGATAGAGCAAAGAAATTAATTGCACAAAAATCTACCATCCTTACGCTATTTTTTGACATTGCTCCCGTGATTTTCCAAGCATTTGTCATAGCGTGGTACAGGTTTTTGTATACCTATTCATAGAAAATTGCCGCCTGTGTAGTCAGCCATGGGATAACATGTTCTCTGAGCTCATTATTGCTGTTGTGCCACAGACCACCTACGAAAGACTTTAGATGCCGAAACAAATGAAAGATGTTGCGAGCGAGGTGAGGGCACACCAGAGGATGTTCAAAAACGCCCCAGCCAAAGCCCTGTAAGAGTCCTCATGGTTGACTAAACGGGCGGTAACTTTTTACGAATAGGTATACAAAAACCTGCACCACGCTATGACAAATGCTTGGAAAATCACGGGAGCAATGTCGAAAAATAGCGTAAGGGTGGTAGATTTTTATGCACTAAATTACTTAGCTCTATCTGTACTCGTTCTTTTTTTTATATAAAAACGAAACTTACTTTAAAAACACGCCTTACACACACACTCGTGATTGCGAAAAACATAATTTGAATTGAAGATGACAAAATTCAAATTAATTTTTTTTTAAATTATTATTTGGCATTATATTGACTGCGAATTAACAGAAAAACTTTTTTAAATATGAAAAGTATCTTAATAACATTCGCAAGGATTTCTTTTCTTTTTTTTTTCTTTTTTTAAGCCAAAGAATAAATGCGCCTAGCATAGTGATGCATTTAAACTTGCATTATCAAAAATATATGAGATGAAAAAATAAGAAAATATTTGTTTTGTTAAGTTTCTGCAGTACGAGTTCCGAATAAAGTACAGTCCGATCGCGAACAAATGACCTTTGTCAATCATTTGTGAAAACGAGTCCATTCCTTAATTCAGGTAGAGAAGGGAGAAGGAACGCGTGCCACATATCTTGTATTTTAGCGATATTTTGGCTATATGAAAAAAAAAATGTACTCCTTGTACAGGGGTTTTTTAACTGGGTACCGCGAAGAGGCGAGGGGTTCCGCGAAGCGTCCATGTTATCAACCTAGAGAATGGACCAGGGGCGGATACTGAAAAATATTTTGGAGGGTGCACGGGAAATTAAATACCCCCCCCCCCCCTTCGATGTTTCATAACAAAGTTTTGACGACTTAATTTTTAAATGTGCGTGTTTTTTTATTTATTTATTATTATTATTATTATTTTTAAGGATTCCTTAAGGTCAATGAATCTACTTCTAAGTACATGAATATTATGCTCTAATATAGTTTGAATGTGGACGGGAAACATCTTTAACGTTTCAAGCCATTTAAATACTAAACCCAATATAATGTCACCAAGGGGCTAGACAATGAGCGGCTTTACACTGTAAAAACGATTCAGAAACGTTCCTGAAAATAATAGGCAGCTGATAGGCTCAATTTCTTCCAGTAACATGTCCTGGAAATATCAAGAACGCTTTCCGCTGAAGGTCAGTAACCTTTCTGAAATTAACCTTGAATCTTTTATGAAGAAGTGCGAAATCTGCCCTGTTAAAGCCAGTCATGTCTCTAGAATCTTCTAGAAAGATTAAGTAGGTTTAGTGTAATTGATTAGAACCTTCCTAATTTACCAAGAAGGCTCCATATTAATCAGATCGACCACGTACTAAGCTATGCAAGAAGGAACCAAGCATATCTCTTGCCTGCAATTACTGTCTTGCAAAGCTGCAGCTATCCATTGACATTTTCGATCTCGTTGCATGCTTTGTCAATCTGGACAAGCCGTAAGCAACCTTTGGCCGATACAGTTAATAAACACGCTCATTCAATCTTTAAACTGGTTGCTAAAAATATTTTCCACAACCGTGAAAAGTCTGCACGCGTGCACCTTGTAGCGATTCAGAAACTTTTTTTGCGATGACACTTCTTTTTACGGAGAATTAGGTGAAAACGTCTGAAATCCCGAGACGTTCCACGGAAATAACCAGTAACGTTTCGGAATTTTTTTACAGTGTATGATAAAACACCGGAACATCGAGTGGAGAATAAGATCATGTGCTGCATTACGCATATCCGCTCGAATTGCTTCTATTAGTGACAAAAAAAAAGAAAAAAAAACAGAAAATAAGGAATTATCAGTTACCCCGAACATGACGGTTGATCTTTCTCCTTTCCATGAAAATAGGTATGAAATTTTTGGTAATTTTTCGATGTTATCTAACGTGATTTACTATGTAATGAGAGAAAGACTCTCTAAATTCGTTTTAGTTTGATAGTAGTTTTTATCTTCAACTTCGCATAAAGTAATCTGTTTCCGGAGTGTTACGTTCCTAATAAGACTTAATCACTTTTCTTAGCTAAAACTGCGGCGAAACACAATTGAAACATCTTTTCACTAGGTTTTATATTTATCTTAGTTTTTATTCGTCATTTGATGAACATGCAAAATCAAAAGCAATTCAATCATAAAGGGAAAATATTTTAGGTTTTGAACCTTTTGGTAGCCTCATTTGGTGTACCTACGCACTTACATTAAGAAATAGAAAGGAACTAGGGTGCCGCGAGCAATTCTAATTCTGCAAAGAGAGCCGCGAGGCGGAAAAGTTTGAGAACTCCTGTCCTAGTATATTTTTGTTAAGTGATTATTTAGACCGAAAATATTTGAATTTCATCAACAACTGCAACGAGTGGGCGAAAAAGTGACAATGACAAGCTTTGCATTCTGCATTGCAATTTTCTCTTGCCAATTTTCAATTGAAATTAATTATATGAGGCGTTGTTATCTGTGACCAATGACTGCTGAAAGAAACAAAACCAAGACTTACCCACTTATGTATGATGTCACCTTCCCAATGAGAACATTATTATTGTTGTTGTTGTTTTTATGATTATAATTATTATTATCATAATTATTTTATAACTGTTCATTTTTTTAACTATTTTATAGAAAAAAGAAGATAAAAGCAAAGAAGTTTTGTGAGCAAACCTAAGCCAAATAACAATAACTGCTTTTTTAAAACTTTTTTCCAGATTTTGGGAGGAACCAGGGCCCATTGAGTCCCTTTGTACTAGGCCCAACTGTTTTACAATGCCAAGTTGGCCTTGATCGCACAAAATTAAATTGTTTTACCTCTTTGGCTAATTTCTTATATTCAAAGGTGACATATTCAAGCTATAGAACCAATGGCGCACTTGCAAATTATGCTCAAACTTTCCAATCCCTACACCCCTTCACGAAAATGGACAAGAAACAAGGCGGAATGCAAATGAAACTTTGTGTGATTGATTTGATACAGCAATTAATGAGAAGATAATTTAATATAGTTTGATTTTTTTTTTTAAGTTCTACAGATATTATGTACGTTAAGGAGAATTTGGAGTTAACCTATATTTTCAGAATAACATTGTAGTTTAGCACTAATTAATTTTAAAGAATAATTCAATAAGTCAAGGGCATATACAAAGAAGGGACCCAATAGGCCCTGGCTACTCCGGAAATCTGGAAAAAAGTTTTTAAAAAGTCGTTATTTGGTTTAGGTTTGCTCATAAAACTTCTATGCTTGTTATCTTCTTTTTTTAAAGGAAGATAAATAAATAAACAATAATAATAATAATACTAACAACAACAACAAAAAAAAAATAATAATAATAAAGTAGAAATAGCGTGGATCCCTCAACCCTTTCTTCCCAAAGCTAGCCTAAATGGACTTGAGTTAGTTTTGAAAGAATTCAGGAGGGAAAGTAATTTCGTCCCCTTTCCTCTATTATTACCAATCAGGGCCTGAGTTGTACTGTATATTTAAAGCTTTAGTTTCAGTTAGTTTCACAGAGGAGCCCCGATACCCTAACCTCATCAAAGATTGCCTGAAATTAACGTCAAGTTTGAATAAATTTCGGAGGAAACCCAAGCCTCCCTTATAAAATTTGTAATATTTCACTTCAATTTTTGAAAATTTCTTACACTCAGCATCCTTCTCCATACACGCATGTCTTTTTTCTCATAACACACTCGAAAGTTTTACAAAAAAAGTGTTTTTACAACTTCAATCTCAAAAATTTCCCAGGACTTCCACCATACCCTGAAAGACTGAAGATCTGGCGCTGTTGTTTTCTCCTTCAAAAAACTTAAATTACAAAAGAAAAAAAAAGAGGGGGGGGGGCTATAAGTTGATTATATTGACTCCCTCCACAATATATATATACGACACTGTTTCCAAATTTCGTAAATAGTTTTTCATGCACTCAATTTTGCTATGCTCCTGTTAAATCCGACGTATATTGCATCTTTTTGCAGCTAAAACTAGTTTTAATTTTTAAAAAATTCGTCCGTGAACTAAAACAGATCAAGCATTGTTTTTTAAAATGTAATTCGAGAAATACAGCAGTAGTATATGTTGAGAGTTTAAAGAAAACCGTTAGTTCATAGCGTATTAAAATGCATCTACGAATAAATTCAAGACAATGCGAAAGCGCTTTATTGGAAGCAAATCATCCCATGAATCACGGGACACAAACGACGAATCAGTGTACGCAATCTAAAAGACTTCTACTGCCTTGAAATTTTGCACAAAATGACTTTGAGTTTGTATTTGGGGTTTCTTATTTTCAATTTCGAATTAGTTTTTTTTTGTAATTATTTTTTTTAACTAAAATTTTACATAAATTGGCCAATGAAGGGATGAAAGATTTCAGGCACGCTTTAGCTTTTCTGTTTCACATAAAGTCTGTTCCAATTTTTTTCAATAAATTAGAACAGCGGATGTAAGGGTTTCTATTTCAAGTCCTTATCTCAATTCAATTCAAGGCCAGAGCTAAAGGGAAAAATATATCACTGGAGACTGCGAATTTAAAAGCGAATTTCCAAACGTACAAAACTGAACCAATATAGCTGAGTAAGGTGGTACAAGTATAGTGGTACAAGTTAGTTTGGAACTCGGGAATAGATCTTTTTTTTTTTAATACTATATTTCTTGTTCTTTTTCCTTCGTGGGAGAGGGATTGTGTTCGAATTATGAGTTCTTAAATCCTATTTTCTACGGGAGGAAGAGGGGCTTTTCATTTTGTCCGAAATGTCTCGTAACGCGTTATTTAATCTGATTCTTTGTAACAGACGATTTAAATTTTTGCAAATCAAATAAAATTTCGAAGCAATCTTTGGGGGTTGACCAGCGGCAGGGGCGAAGCCCCCTATTCCTTATAATAATAGTGTTATTAACCAGCAAGGTAAATTCCACTGTAATGTATAATCCATTGCTACAACCAAAATCATTTGCATAAGCTTCTCGTGACCGAACAAGGAAGATTTGAAATGTTCGGCTAAATGCTAATTTATATTTGAAAAAGAATTATCAGACCTTGGTATCTGTGTAAAAAATAAGAAAATAATTTTTAAAAAAATACTGTAACAACAATTTTAAATCAATTTATTAAATAGCTGTGTACTCAACTGTGTAGCAATCGTCATTGAAGATTTTAAATTTAAAGAATGAGTTCATCAACTGGATATAAATTATTCATAGCAAAGTAAAAATAAAAAATATACATGAAACTATTTTTTTAATAAGCGAATCAGGAAATATTTATTGAACTGCATTCTGCAAAAATTTAAATTGCAATACTCCTAATGAATTTTTCATTATTAAAAAGAAAGAAATCTTAGCTGTTAAATGTGCAACGAAAATTACTAGTCACTAATTAGGAATTAAGAATACCTATGGGGAAGATTTCAAAAAATAGTAAAATTAAAGGCGAAAGGATTGTTTATTGATAAAATCTCTTTTATTATTTCTGTTGAAATAAAACCATATTTTTATTTTATTTTATTTTTTTTTTTGCAAAATAATAACAATAAATAAATAAACAGATCGGTAAAAAACATAAAATAAATAATTCTTGCATTGTATTCTAAATCTACTTGTGCAATAATAATAATTAAAAAAAAAGATGGTTTGAAGTGGGTACGAAACGAATGGCCTCTGGAATAATTTGCAGGTGAGAAAAAGTTTTTTTGAAGCCACATGTGAAAAGACAAGATCTCCCCATCACAACTCCAAGCAAGATTACCTAGAAAGAATAATCCAAATGATTAACTTATCCATTAGCAATTAGGATGTCAACTATGTTGCCAAGTTAAACCAGAGAATTTTATCTTTAACTCTTTTCAAAATTAACCTGTACAATCTTTTGTTCCTTCCTTGCTTTTAGTATTTGTACGATTGATGGGAAAAAATAATTCTGATTGTTACAAGCAGCACTGAAGCAAATGGTAACATCTAAAATAATTGCGTAAATGGAAAAGCTCTAATGGTTTTCTGCAATGTAAAATGATAAAATTTTCCATTGCGGTCTCCGCCTCCCCCCCCCCATTTTTGAAAAAAAAAATATATAAATACTTTTTTAATATTTAAACTTTTTTTTGTTAAATTAATAAAATAAAATTTATTTTCGCAAATTGTTGCAAAACGTGAAGAAGTAATAACTTTTAAGGTGTATTCAAAACTAATATGAAAATAATCTAAAAAATAATGATTGCTTCTCGAAATTGTCGTTATAGTAAGCTAATTACTGGAAGACAAAGAGTCAAGAAAGGAGCAAACGTTCTAATCTTGTGCAAATGAAGGCCTCTTCCTTTACTGTTGCTCATTTTACATAGCCTGAATCGTTTAAGAACATTCAAGCTATGTAAAATGAACAGCATACAGGTAGGGTAACGGTCTCTGCGAATCCTGCTGTAAATATTGAACTTCAATGCATTGGTGTTAAGGAGAAAACACACACACACACACACACACGCAGATAACCCGCGACAACGTATAATCCGCAAGTCATTAATTTTACACTTTTTAACAGATGATCTGCGGATTGTATTCAAGATAATACAGTACAATCCTTTTTTCTTTAATTTCAAGCACGTACTCACAAAAAAAAGGGAAAAATAAATGAAAAATTATAAATTATTGTCTTCTGAAAAAAGTCAGGGGGCCCGGGCCCCACGAGCCGCCACTGGGGAAAATGTTAAATCTAAGTCTTATACCATAAAATTTCTCTGCATGGACCTTTTTTGTGGATCTGCGGGGTCAAAGGGAAAATGGCCAACTCTAACTTCGGAAATTTTAGAACATTCGACTCCGACTCCTTTACACTACTACTTACTCCCCTAACCTCAGTTTGACTCCAACTCCCCAGCAATCACTGGCAGTGTTACGGACTTTGAGGCTAAAATGAATCCGACTCCGACTCTTTGAATTTTTAACCTTCGAATTCCGACCTCAGACTCCTTCTCCCCAAAATCAATCCGACTCCGACTCCACAGCCCTGCTTTTTTTACACTATTTTAGTACTTGCAAAAAAAAAAAAAAAAAAAAAACTTAAGACTGAGTCTAGAACCAGTCTGTAAGTTGACTCGAATGCTGATTTTTGTTGGTTTGAAAGAGCAATGTTGACTTTTGAATGAGACCTGGCCCGATCAAATGATTACAACGGTCTAGGCTAAGCGCAGCTTTTGCAGGCTTTACTTTAAGTTAGAAATATGAATTTCGACTGCATAATTTGTCGGATAAAGACATTTGTCGGATGTCTTTTCATCCATAAGCTCATTATTTTTGCATTGAAAAAGGCGTTCCCTGTAACGCCGAAACACGTGTCTGCTGTAATTTACAAATTTGTGCTTCTACTTACGTTGTTTGGTCTGACTTTACTATTCAGCACAAAGGTATTTATTTATCTTAATGTTGAACTTGTTCAAATAATTTCAACTTTCCAAAAACTTAAAGTGGCTCCCAAAAGTATTCGTACACTTACGATTTTCAGTGAAATACACCATTATCGATTCGTTAAAATTAATATTTTGGAACAGGTATTTAATTATAAGATCTATGATTTATTTTTTAACAAAACTACATGAAAATTTTTAATAACATAATAAAACTTGTTTTTTAAGAAATCAATAATCAAAAAGTGCCAGAAACTTGATCTCACAAAAGTCTTTGAACACTTTGAAAAAATGTCAGAAAACTAGTAAATAATCTAACTTTTTACTAAGTTATTATTTAGTAGAATGTCATGCAGTATCAGCAACTGCTTTTAAACGTCTGGGAATAGGATTTCATTGTTTTTTTTTTTTTGGAACAATTTCTGAGTAATTGTTCAGCCGCACTTCGAGTTTTACTGTTTCTAATTCGTTTTCCGTTTCAATAGTGTATTTTCGTAATATATCCACCAGATATATCCAAATATGTTCTATTAAGTTTATATCTGGCGATTGAGGAGATATTTCTAAGCTTAATGACAATATTTGAGGCACCAAACGCAAACGTGTGCTTCTTATCGTTATTTTGATTTAAAAAAACGAAGTTATTTCCGATTGCCAAATTTTGGGCTAATAATTTAAAATTGTTTTTAAAAATATTTCACTGAACAGCATGATTCATCGAAAAATTTCAAACTTCCAAGTCCTGCACCCTCACACAAGAACACCTTCACCGTCCAGATTAACTGATCCCAACTAGATTTAATTTCTCATTTTTTTTTCTATTTACAATTATGCAACAATTTAACCCAAAATGTTGAATTTATTTTTATTTTTATTTTTAAGTAAGACGTTGTTCCAAAATGTTTTGAACATTTATCATCGATTTTACGGCAGAAAACGTAAGCTTTCTGTTTTTCGCACGAACAAGAAAATTTCTGCAATAAGAGGGTTCCTTTAATCCAGGTAATCAGAGAACTTGGCGAATAATTTTAGGGGAAAATTAAACGAAAATGTTTCATTCAATTCTGCAGAAAATTTTTCATCACTCAAAGGTGTATTTTTCATCATTTTTTAAACTAAATCTCCGATCACGCTTTGTTAACTTTGCATTTGACATTTTCTTACCTTGTTTTCGATCCGATTCTTGTCTTTAAAAGATTTTATCAAGCACTTCACTATAGAATGGTATAAATTAACTAATTTAGAGACATTTCAAACCAATTTACGGCCTACTGAGAGAGAAAAAACATCAAATTTCGAATTGTGTTTTTGGTTTATGCACATAGCTGCCATTTTAAAATAATAAGTAGAATTTTAGGGTATAAATAAACAAAAAATTAAAGCCAAATGACTTTACAGTGTGTCATCACAATGCAAAAATAATAAAAATACAACTTATGATAATTTTAATCATGAATTTATTCGAAAATATTTCAGTGTGCAATGACTTTTGTGACGTATTTTTTTCTCTGACCCTTCGTCTTTTGACAAATTTCAAAAATAAAATCCGGCAATATTTTGAAAAAAAATAACTACTGGGTTTTATTCAGAATGGCATAGGAATGGTGTGAAAAAAAAAATGGACTTCATCTTTGAATTCAGTTTCGCGTTATTTTCATTTTACTACAAAATTTCAAGGTGCACGAACACTTTTGGGAGCCACTGTATCTCATTTTAAGTTATCTGACCCCCTCAGATTATACTTTACGAAGTTACAGTTATTCTTGTTTTTTGCAATCACGATTGCTTATTGCTTTCATTTGACTGTTTTGAAGTGCTATCATTTTATTTTCCCGCCAGCACCCTCTACAGCACCACCGTCGACCGGCCTCACGATGCTGCTCCTCTAGCGAAAACCATCCCCAGTTTGCGTCAATACCCTACACTTACACGCATACATACACGCACGTACAAACAAACACATACACAAACACATACGCGCATACATACGGACATATACACACACACCTACACACAGCTACCCACATACTCATGCCTGCACACAGACACAAACACATATGCCTACACTCACATACACATTCCCCCCCCTACCACAAACACTCATACACACAACTACCCACACACTCATGCCTGCACAAGGACACAAACACATATTCCTACATACACATACACATTCCCCCCCCCTACCACAAACACTCATACCTGCACACAGACACAAACACACACGCCTACATACACACACACTCATGGTTGCGAAAAACATAATTTGAATTCCAGATGTCAAAATTCAAATTAATTTTATTTTTTTTTCGCTTTTTCAAAATTATGATTTTTTCATCACTTACAGATATATTTGTATGCCAAAATTGTTACTTTTCATCTATTATGGCAGAAAAAAAGCCAACAATATTTTGTAGTTTCTATCAAAGACTCAAAGACTTTAAACTAAAAATTTATCTGAACAATATAATATATAGTGAACAATTCATTTTAACACATATCCAACGTTCTGTTTTTCCGCCCTCCTGTTTCATCTATTCCCCTTTTTCTAGTTCTCAGAAAATAAGAAAGTCTTCTAAATGCTACGCTGTCGAAGCCTCCCCTTTCCTCCAAAATTATTACAGAGCGCCACAAATTTTGTTTTCAAGGCTCAATTCCCTGAAAATTTTCGGAAGAGAGTCCTTTGAATGCCTTGCCCTAAAACAACATGGGAGATTATGTAATATTCCGTTTTTCGGGACTTCAATTTCAAAAAAATTGCTGGACCCCTAACGCCAACAAATATGATCCACAGTCGCGTTTTTCAGCAACTACAATTTTGAAAAAATTAAAAAGACGAAACCTCTGAACCTTTTCTGATTACATCATTGAAAAACGCTCTCTATTAGGACTTCAATTTTGAAAAATTTCCAGAGTAGAGCCCTAGTACAGCCTTTTCCCCTGCTATCCTTGAAGGTTGTCTACAATTACGTTTTTAGGACTTCCAATTCGAAATATTGGGACGGAGATGTAAATCGTTCGAAAAATCGATCGAGGACAATCCTTCGAGTCATATTTTCACTAAAGGCAACAAATATGGTATATAATCGCGTTTTAAGACATTAATTTCGAAAAAATTTCAGGAAGGGTATTCGAACCTTTTCTCCCCTTAACATTATCAAAGATCACCTATAAGTTCGATTTTAGAACAAGAATTTTGAAAATTTTCCGGGAGAGACCCCAAAACACCTCCATTTCTACGTGCTCATCTTCGAGTACTAACCGACTCCTTTTCAAAACCAGAAGTTTAATCACCTCATTCTCTCCATAAACAATTGTATATATATACAATATTCAATAAGAGATGGAAGCTTCGAAGCCAATTTTTTATGGGGAAAAACGTTTAAAAACCTCCCCCCCACGCCCCCCTCCCCCCAAAAAATATATTTTCTGGTTGCGCCTCTGCTTCTGCCTAGATTCCAGACTCTTCTTATACTTTGTCCCAGCTCCCCCTACTTCTACAAAGTTCCTACGCCTCCAAACCCGACGTTTAGTAAATCATTCTCATTCTGCTTCATTTCTAAATCGAGCAAAACCATTATGCAGCCTACAAACAGGATCAATAGGGTTTTTGAGAAAAATGTATTCAAAATTTTAAACATCTATTCGCTTTTATTATATGAGTCTAAAGAAGTCTTTTCCTGCGTTTAGCATTTGCCAACATGACACACCAAAATTAAAACATTAAATAAACACTAGTACACTTCCTTGGATGAGGTAAAAGGATCGTTTCTCGTCGATATGTTTTGTTCCAGAATAATCCAACAGTAATCAGATAAATTGTAAATAACCATAGTAATAACTTACTTGTAACTTCTGAGTGAAAATAAAAGATAATGTTGCTGTTATTTACCCAGAGAAGTACTTTTGACATGCTGAAGCTCTTTAGCGGAATGTAATAGAAAAGGAAAAAATCTCCGATACGTGATTTTCTCCGATTACCCCCCTCCCTCTCGTCTCGTCTCTCCCTTGGCTATTGTCATTCGGTACGTAACTGTCCCGATAACAATGACGCCTTAGATCTGACCGGTAATCACCACTACTCTTGGCAGGCATGGGGATAGACACACTAAGTGGACACTCTGAGGTGTCAAAACCAGCTCATCGTCAAATGGAAATTTCAAGGATGAAAACATACCATTTCCGCCGTAGCTTAGTAGTAGCTATCCCTTTTTTCTTACCATCAGGACGACGTTTATAACGGACTCGGGCTAAATTGCAAAGTGGGTGGCCTCAAAAAAACTGATTTTATATATATATATATATATATATAAGATACTTCTACTTTTTTCTACTAATTTTTTTCTTTCGAGTACACTGCCGAGAAAATTTTTATTATTTACGATAAATGCCAAAGCAAACAGATTCCCCGACAAAATACTAAATTTTCTCCGACGGGAAGGCCAGTGCCTGATTACCGCACAGGCCTACTAGGCCTGGGCCTGGGGCCCCCTCTTCCTAAGGGGCCCCAAATTACTTAAAGAACTATGCATAGAATTGCAACTATACAAAAAATACACACATTTAACATAATAGCCTTCAGGGGGGGGCCTCAAAATTATTGTGGGCCTTGGGCCTCACTTTTAGTTAGTCGGGCTCTGGGGAAGGCAAGACGTTTCCGACGGGGGGCAATGGCCCCCCCCTGCCCCTTCCTTGGAGCCATCTCTGCCCATTTACAAGCAAAATTAACTTCTAAAACCCGAAAATCAAACGCTCCTGAAAAGGAGAAGGGTTGCCGCAAAGTTAGGGAAGCCAAAAGGCTCGCCAACACTAACCGAATCCAAAATCCCAAGGTCAATGCTCTATTATTAAATCAATTTCTCACTTCGAGTTGCAAAAATGATAAAAAGTGATAGCCTATACATTTATGCACCTGAGACATAAGGTAAAATGTCAGTACAAAACTAATTTTTCACATAAAAAGCGTTTTTCTGAGAGGCATCCAATTTTCATATGTTAAGCAGGGGCGGACTGGCCACGTGTGAGATGTGGAAAATTCCACATGGGCCGTCCGTAACTCGGGCCGTTTTCTGTGCATTCAATGTGTACGTGCCGTTTTCCTCAATTTTATTTTAAAAAAAAAGTTTTTAGCTAGGCCGGCCGTTCTTGTGTCGAGGGCTGCAGCCAGAACTGCTCTTTTTTGGGTGGGGGGGGGGCGGAGGGAGAGGAGGACAGCCGCTCCTTTTCCAACGGTCACTCTCAGGCTGTTACTCTGTTTAACTATTACCGTATCTTGTTACGTCGGGAAAACGAAACAATGTCTTTGTTGGGTGGTCTTCGTCCGAAGCGAAGCCTTCAGGGTCCATGGGTGTCTCTCGTATCTGTTCGGGATTGATGTTTCCTGGAATTCTGGTAAGGAGTTTTATTGGGGGTGGGGATCTTTTTTTGTGGCCATCTGAGACGATCTGAGACTGTCTGGGAAAAGATTACATTGAAACTTTTTCAAATGAAATAAGAGAAAGGCGCCATCCTAAGAATGGAATGAATAGGAGCAAAACGGCGTGCTAAAAAGCTTTTTTTTTTCCCTTTTCATCCTTCGTTTTTTTTTTCCTGTTTCCCAGCACTTTGCAATAGATAGATCCACGACTTTCTCAACCAATTAGATAATTTTGAGAACTCCACAATTTTGTCTCCGAGGAAAAAAACGAGTCATTTGTTATACACCGTGTTGACTGCTCAATGGGATTGCATGTGTTTTAAATTCAAGGGTGACAAAAAAATTTTTTAGGTAAGTTTAATATTTTTAATCATCATGTGTTTTTTAATTTTTTTTGTCATCAGCACTTTAAATAATAAGAACTTGAACTGTCAGTTATAATTATAACAAGTTGACGGTGTTACACAAAAATGGGTCAACCCACCAAGCAGTACTTTTGAGTAAATTGAGTTCTAAACTGAACTTCATAGATGGCATATTAATAGAAATCGTCTTTGTAGTGTATCAGTTTATCTGCCAATCTATGTGAATAACTCATTATTTTTTTGAAAATTTTTGTTGGATAACTCATTTTTGTATAACACCGTCCAATTCATCTATTTTCGTTTAGCAAAGATAAAATTTATAAAAGTACAAACAGTATAAATATTTAAAGCAGTGATTTCCAATATTTTTTTATCCGTCGCCCCCTTACCTTTTTCCTTGAAAAGATCAAATTTTACAGGAACGTAAAATCGATATTAGGTATTTTTTCATACAGTGAAACCTGTGTAAGTTGACCACTCGAGGTGAAGTACTTTGGTGGTCAACTTATAAAGGGCAGTAATGATTTTTTGAAATATTTTTTGTCATTTCTCGCACCGTGTATTCATTTTTCGAGGAATTCACCCTTATTACTCTTTCTGTTCAACTAACTTTCATTGTTTAATATTATTGAAAGTGAAACCATAATTAAAAATACTGTTCAAATAGTTTTATTATTTTTTCCTCGTTTTAAACTATATTAGACGCCGTAGTTTTAGAAATTCCATATGTGCCTGCTAATTTTCTCTGGCTTTCTCCTTTTTGAATTCATTTTAATATTTCATACTTTTTATTAATTTCAAGTTCAAAACTTTCTTTTTGAAGCCTCTTTATGTAACACTTACAGCCCAAAGAGCAACAAGATCGACTCTCTCAGTTCATAAAGGCAAAATTAAAATGTCCTATATCTTAATCCCTTGAACTCGAAATAAGCCAGAAGGGCTCTTTAGCAAGCCCATATCTGCGTACCCGCAGTGCGGGGGGGGGGGGGGCTCACTTCCTCAAGGGGGCTGACGGCCCTAGAAATTGAAGGAAAAAAACTAGCATTGAGACTTATTAACTTTACAAATAGACACTGTGCCACTAGGGAGATGCCCTACCCATTTAGTTGCAGAGGGCCCAAAATGTACAGATACGGGTCTTAGCGCAATTCCAGAATTGCCACAACCTATTGCAACTGAAAGAAAACACTTTGTACTTTTCTACTGACACCAATTTTTTTGAACAAAGTACAAAAAACTATCTCAAATAGAACAAAAAATGAAAAACAAGTTTGGAGAATAAAGAGCAGCATAAGCTTTATGCTGCTGTTTAGTTAGTAAATTGCTAGTCCGTCATCAAAGCATTAAAAACATTCTTGGAAAGCTATCAAATAATAATACAATAATAATAAATTAATAAATAATAAAATAAAATAATTTACTGAAAAAAGTTTAAAAAAAAAACCAAGTGATAAACTTACAAAGGTTTTTTTTACAATGCTCCAAACCAAATTTGGCGTACATTAGTGGTCAAGTTACAGAAGTTTTCCTTCATTATATAAGATAGGACTAATTCCGTTCCTGACAAAAGAGGTCAACATAGACAGGTGGTCAACTTACAAGGGTGGTCAACTTTACAGGTTTTACTGTACTTAATTTTAATTTGAAGCCTGAATACTGTACGAATTTTATCCAATTATTGTTACACACATTTTTTATGTTTTTTTTTCAAGAGTAGTTAATTTTTGAAGGGAGATAATAAACCAAGATTATTAATGTACTTCTCAAAGACAGCAGAACATTTTTCTCTCCCCCCCCCTTTTTTTCGGTATGAAATTTAGGATTTGGAAGAATTAAAAACTTGTGCAGTTTAAATTTGAAGAAAAAAAAAAGAAGAAGAGAGAGAAGGGTTTGTTCCGGTATCCAGAACCTGCCCTGAGTACAATTCGTATGGTTGTCCAAGATATGAGGATGTGCATGGCCTTCCTGAACTTAATTCATTTCTTTTTTACACTCATGATTTTTTGTTTAACCCTTTCTCAAGAAAATTTAGAAGCTCTCATGTTGATGTCTGTAGAGAAGGACATTTTAAATCAAATAGATTCAGAGGATACCATTGATGCTGTTGCTCAACAAAGTAGACTTTTTTTTGTAAGAAAGATTAATGTTGTAGAAATATGTTTTTTTTCTCCCGATTTCTTTTATTTTTATCTTTAGTACCAAGTAGTCTTTAACGGATATTCATAATCTATTACTTTTAAGGACAAAAATATAAGTTACATGCTTTGAAAGAAATGTTTTGATAAAATTAAAAAGGAATGTTGTAAAATTTAAGTAATTATTATGTCTTAAATACTGTAAAATTTTGTTTCCCTATCTTTTAAAGGGATACACTTAGTTATAGAAGAAAAAAAAATAGGTTCTTTAACCATATTTTAAGTATTTAATAATATTTCATCAAATAATCTTTATTTTTGAAGTTTTTTTCCTGTTAACTGATTTGTAATGTTTGTTTATAGATTTTTCTTTCTTAGCTAGATTGATAAGTGTGATTGCTTTAAGTGTTTTTGCCCATTTTAATCATAAATAATGTATCTATTTTTACTTATATTTTTAATGTTACAATCTTAAAAGCAAATCTAAAATTTCCGAATCTGAAATGCAGTATTCCCAGAAACTTAGTTTTTAATTTATTAGTAGCACTACCATATTGCAACTAGTACGAAAAGTACATTTTTAAAAATCTTATCATCATATACTTTTCAATTTTAATGTTATTATTCAGTGTCAAATTGATAAATGCAATGTTTAAATTCGTTAAATAGCATACTTTCAAATTTCGGATAAAATTTTTCCGGATAAAATGATAAGATTTAGCACTAATTTGAAATTTACAAAGTTATTATTAGATTTTTCAGTTTGACGAAATTAGGGCCTTGTATGAAAACATTTTCAGATTCTTGAAGAGTAATATTAATTTTGTCATTTTTAGTTTATTACTCTTGAGTAACTTTTTTCAAATATTATTTCGTTTTCATTAATTTCGTTTAATTTATATCATTAAAAAGGTTTAAGTCGGACCATTTCTGTGTTGTGCTTTCTTTCGTTACTCGATTATTATTTATTTTCAGCAAGCATGCAAACTCGTACAATAAAAGTATAAATAGTTATATTTTTGGTTTAAGCGGTTAAGTTTCACTTTGTTGAACATCTTCGTAGGTTAAACTCTAGTTGAACATATTTACTTACGAAAAAGAATACGCACATCTTATTGCTTTTCCCAATACATTTCTTCGTTTTCACTTTAAATCTTGGAAGCTGATAAATAAATTGTTCTTACTTGAAAACGTTGTGTCAGTGGAATATTATTATTAAAGGCAAGTTAATATGTAGCATAGGCCACACATATACCATAAAGCACAAGCGCTGCCAGAACTTGCTTTCTGTGGAGAGGGGAGGGGAGTTTGGTCATAACCATCTTTACATGCATATAAATTACCGTATTAAAATTATTGGCAATATAAATCTACGTTAAAACCAAGGGCCTTGGGAGGAGACCGCAATCCCCCCACCCCAAGTGTGTATCCCATGATTTTCACTTTAGTTCTTAGAACCTAACAAATAAATCCCACCAAAAACATTCTGTAAAAAACTAGCCAAGTCTCGATGGAGCTGCTTGTTTATCTTTAAAAAGTAGTGAAATCTAGACAAAGTCATGACAAGTCTAAGGTTCCTTACTGCGATTTCTTTATTATTATAGTTAATGTTGTGTGACTTGGCCGTTAAACATTCTTTATACGTTAGTGGGTACAAGTCAATTTTGTTTACACGTTTTCCAAGTGGCAATTTTCCCTCGTCAATGGGTAGCGGTTCTGGCGACAGACTGGTGCAATGGTGTCATGGAGCACCTGGTTTTGTACCCTTGTGTACCCTTTAACGGCCAAGTCACACAACATTAACTATAATAATAAAGAAATCGCAGTAAGGAACCTTAGACTTGTCATGACTTTGTCTAGATTTCACTACTTTTTAGAGATAAACAAGCAGCTCCATCGAGACTTGGCTAGTTTTTTACAGAATGGTTTTGGTGGGATTTCACTTCTTTTTGTAGAAACATTTAATTTGTGTAATGTTCGAGTAGACTAAAGTTAGGCTAGATTAAGTTAGAAGATGGTGTCCCACTACGCTGGACTTTTGCAATGACAGTCGATTTTTTTATGTACCAATAGTAGAAGGGGGCATTACCATATCTCTAATACACCTAAGGGTTCTTCATTAGATACTTCAGCTTTCGATTTTTGACATCAAATGAAGCGGCCCGCCAAGTTGAATATTTTTTATAAAGGTTGTATGTCGATCTCTAATAGTTTGGTTGGGCTCTTGTGTTTTCTAATCAGGGTCACTCCAGATCTTCAATTAGCCTAGTTTTTATAGTTTTCCCTTTATGTGGCCATCAAACCCTAACTCTGTACCAAATTTCACCTCTCTGAGTTTATGGGAAGTACTAGTTCTATTTTGATGATCATGAGTGAGTGAGTGAGTGTCATAAATGCGAAACTTTGCTTTCGCTTAACTTCGGAACTAAATGACCTACAGACTTGAAATTTCGGATTTTAAGTATGTGATTATAGCTTACTGGATGACGAAAATTTCTGCGTTCTAGTCTCATCAGAAGGTTCTCAAATAGGGGCCTGAAAATGCGGCGAAATGGTTCCAGTAAAGGATGGTACGGCAGTGTTTGCTTCGCGCTCGACTTGGCGGGGGCACTGCCGCACCCCCAAATTTCACTCACTAGATAACATTTTGAGAGATACCTTTGAAAATCAGTTTTCTCACTGAGACAAATGGCGACTTTTTCGGGCGACATTTTTTTTTTTTTTTTTTTTTGTAGATTAATTCGGGCTTATCCGATATTTCCGATCAGTTCTCACTGTCTCATGATCTGTGATGTATTCATTCTGAACGGATATATTACGTTTGGTTTACATGAAAATTTTCATTAGTTTGAATACGTACAATACAATTTTAAGAAAAGACTTTTTTAAAAAAAAGAGTTTTTTCTGAAGGGTAAATAGTACCGCTTATGGCCATATGAGGTAGTGAGAAGCAAGGGATGCAAGAGGAAAATTTGAAAATTTGGAGGTAACCAGTACAAATGGTAGGTGACCCCTCCTCTGTCTTGGGGCAAGAGATAGTACCAGCAGCCCTGGTAGGTGCCGCTGTACAGCATGATTTAGAAAAAATTCAATGAAAGCCTACCGTAATCTTTATACGAATTTTACTCAAAACTTGAAAATGTCTGCTTACACCCCTTTGCTTCTCACTGCCTCAAATGTATTACGTTTTGTTTTAAATAAGATTTTTATTCACTTTTACATAAACGAAATACTCATAAATGCGGATTTTCAAAGAAGCCACACAGTTTTCACAGTGGTTTTTTTATTGCGTAGAGCAATTTAAGCTTGCAAATATTTTTGAGAAAGTTAGATCCTTGAAATATCATCTGTATATTATGGGAGTTTGCTGTATGCTTAGTTTAAATCAATCTGCCCACTAGTTTGCTTGAAATGAAAAGTTAAATAAGGATTTCTGAAAAAAAAAAAAAAAAATTCTAGGTATTTCAGCGGGATTGAGAAGGGTGAGGGCTGCTGGAGGAACCTTTTTTTTTTTTTTTTTTTTTTTGAAAAAACAAACTAGAAACTTTTTAGGTTTGGAAAACTACAGCCAAACGTTTTTGGATGGGGCCGGCATGAATTTTTTTTTCCACATTAAAAGTTTAGGGCCAGTCCGCCCCTGATGTTAAGTGTACGAGATTTTCGTCAATGGGCCCCCCGGCGGACAAAGGCGCTTCCCCGCTTCTTAGTGGGGGGGGGGGGTGTGCTTGTCCTCACTCTGATCATTCAAGGCACTCTACTACATATGCATGAACCCTTGCTTTTACACTCAAGAACGAATAATGTTGCAATCTCAAAAGCACATGGAGAAGTTATCAGGCAGAATACGATACTTATCTCCCAGTTAAGAAAATGCCAAGAACTGTATAGATTTGTTTGAAATTTGTATCTGTATTTGAACTTGACGAATGGACTTCCGGCTAACTACAACGTGGAGGATCTCAGGAAGGACCTGGCAAAGGAAGGAAAGGAATCTACTTTCATGAGACAATTTTCCAGCAGAAATTGACTTTGGCCCGTTTTTTGCGTCCACCTTCCCTACACCTCCGAGAACCTCAAAATTTTTACCCAACCCCAGAAGATAGGCTACTTCATCGTTAAAGTGGAGAGACTGACAAACCGCCGTGGACTCATCCAATGTTTTCGATGCCAGCGCTGGAGCCATACATCCTATACCTGCCATGTGCATGAAAGGTGTGGTCTGCGCCGAGAATCACCGTCTTGCTAATTGCCCGAACAGAGGGAAGCCTGCTGTGTGCGCCAACTGCAATTCTGATCACATCGCCAGCTCGTACCCAGTGATCCCCCCATCTGACGAACCGTCCTCTGACGAGACCTGGACAAGCCAGTAACCGACGTTCTTTACGCCTGCGGACGTGGACATCACAGCACGCCTGCGAAATGCCCTCCGGACTTTCGAGGCCGCTATCTTGTGAGCTCGCTCACCCCCTTTTTACCCCTTCTTTTTGGTTCCCCCTTCCTCTCTTCCTGGGTGCCACCAACGACCCCTATATCTGGTGCCACCCTGTGCACCCTTTACTCTATGGTATCCCCGCTTGGGGGCTATTCTGCAAAGTCAAATACCAAAAAAATCCAAACTATTCAAAATAAAATTCTACGCAAAATATTCCGTGCCCCATGGTTCGTGTCCAACAGGACATAACATAACGACTCAGGGATCACTTGTATGACTGATTTCATAACCGAGACTGCCACAAATTTTTTCACCCAACTTGAGACCCATCCAAACCCGCTCATTTCTGAGCAAATTCACTACACCTTTTGCACAGGAGGCAAGAATATGCCATCTGATGCCATGTTCATTACTTACTCACTCTCTTAAATTTGCTCGCTGGAATACTAGGATTTATCTCCTAGTATACTAGGTCGATTTTCGTGTACACTCTCCTCCTTCGAGAGGTTATACCTTGCGGTTCTGACTCGCTTTACTTGTTATTATCATGTTAGGTTTATATTGTTTATATATTCCTGATCTCCATTTATTCTCTTATTTACTCCAGGATCATTTGATTATCTACTCCAGACTTACTATTCATACTTCATTACATTTCTCATGTTGCACATTTTATGAATATTGTAAATATACACGTTCAGTTTTCTATTTTATTCCAGTCTAATTCATTCATACTCTATTACCTATCACACTTGCTTCTCACTCATACTGTACATATGTAAATATTGTAAATAGAGTGGCCCTGAAACGAATCCTTTTTTTTTCCTCCACAATCGCCCTCCCACCTTGCCTAAAGTCAATTCCTTCATGTCATTTCCCTCACACCTGGTAAAAGAGCCTTGCTCTAGCCAATATCATATCATATCTGCAACTGTACCCTTTACGGAGGTTTCCTCGGAGTCGCCGATGATCTACTTGTAACACGAACTCTGTCTCAAGAACTACTTTATACGAACTTCGGGTAAAAGGGCACCATTGCTCTGCACGCCCGCCATAAATTACGTGCTGCTGCTGCATCGATGAATCAATCCCCTCACACCCCGCGAAAGAGCTCACGCTCTCCACCGAAACATCTTGATCCGTATCCGTAATTATGTTATCAATTGCAAAAAAAATACATAAGGTTCCCCTAGCTGGGGAATGAGTTTAAATATGAGATATAAGTGGTACTTTGCAAACTGAGACGTCTGGTATTGCATCCTGTTATGCTTCAAAAGAGAGATCGTTAACATGATATCAGGGCGATTATCGGGAAATGTCCCGCGCGTAACGCAAAGTTTTTATTTTTTCCAGGTAACCAAAGCCCTCAAATAATAATGATAATAATAATAAAAATAATTTGAATTCTGTCCTATTGAATTCAAATTATGTTTTCCGCAATCACAAGTGTGTGTGTATATGTAAGCGTGTATGTTTGTGTGTAGGGGGTATGTGTGTTTGTGTGTAGGGGATATGTGTATGTGTGTAGGCATGTATGTTTGTGTCTGTGTGCAGGCATGAGTGTGTGGGTAGTTGTGTGTATGTGAGTGTGTAGGCGCGTGTGTGTTTGTGTATCTATGTGTGTAGGTGTATGTATGTGTGTGTAGGTGTATATATGTGTATGTGTGTAGGTGCGTGTATGTATGCGTGTAAGTGTAGGACATTGACGAAACCTGGAGACGGTTTTCGCTAGAGGTGCAGCATCGTGAGGACCCGGTCGACGGTGATGCTGCGGAGGGTGCTGAAGGGAAAATAAAATCATAGGAACGCCAAAAACAGTCAAGT
This sequence comes from Uloborus diversus, assembly GCF_026930045.1. Classification (NCBI taxonomy): domain Eukaryota; kingdom Metazoa; phylum Arthropoda; class Arachnida; order Araneae; family Uloboridae; genus Uloborus; species Uloborus diversus. The sequence continues at coordinate 13,303,058 of NC_072739.1, forward strand.
GAAAACAATAAGCAATCGTGATTGCTCAATAATGCTGTTGGGGAACAATACATGCTTTCATATACTATCAAAGCACAACACTTAATCACATATTTAATTAATAGTTACTTGAATGAAATAAAAAACTTACGCACGGGACATTTTTTCCAAAATCGCCCATCAAAATCACGAACTTTATCGCACTTCATTTCAATTCTCATACTTATTGAATGATCTAAGCAAAGGAAATAATTGTATTATTTTAACGCGTATCATTATTTTATTGCAAGTTTAATGTTTCTACATTGTGGTCGTGAGTAAATCGGGGGTAAATGGAAGGCACGTACGAAGTTCTCCTTCCGTTATGTGCATGCGATTCATGGGCGCATCCGTGGCTGCGTTCGCGTACGGCAAAACATCGCCGAAGCATGTGGGTGATTCTCCAAACACCTGACATTTTCCAATCTCAATTTTTTTTTTTAAATAAAAATGCTTATTTTTTTTTTTTTTTTTTTGAGCAATCATGATTGCTTATTGTTTTCACTTGACAGTTTTGAGGTTCTATCATTTTGTTTTCCCGCCAGCACCCTCTGCAGCACCACTGTCGACCGGCCGCCTCACCATGCTTCTCCTCTAGCGAAAACCGTCTCCAGGTTGCGTCAATATCCTACACTTACACGCACGTACACACACACACAAACACATACACACACTCAAACACATACGCACACACGCATACATACAGACACCTACACACTCATGCTTGCACACAGACACATACACATTCCCCCCCTACACACACACACAACTACCCACACACTCATACCTGCACACAGACATAAACACACATGCCTACACACACACATATACATACCCCTACACACAACACATATGCCTCCCCCCCACACACAAACACACACACACTCGTGATTGCGAAAAACATAATTTGAATTCAAGAGGTCAAAAATCAAAAAAAAATTTTTTTAATTTTTACGTTGTTGGGAACTTACTGGGGGAACTCAATTTTACTATTCTACGCCCCTCAAAACAAGATTTCCAACGATTTATAATATCAATATGTGAGGGTAATTTTTCCCCGCCATGTTTGGGAATTTATGTGAAAATTGAGTTATTATTTTCATTATTTTAATTATTTCTTAATTTAGAATTAAAACAAGAACTAACATTCGATTTTTTTTTTCGAGCTGATCACCTAACCTTTCTGTTGCTAAAAATCAACAACAAATAGTGAAAATTTCTGCGAAATCGGTTGGGTAGTTGTTGACTTTCGTGCGTTTTAACAAACAGACGCTTTTTGGAGACTTCATTTTGTACTACGTTAAGAAGATAATAGACGTAAGATACCACGACTTCTATGGTTTGAAAGAGTTATATTTTTTGGAGACATAAGAATAATTGGCTATATAATCAAAAACCCAAAGCTCTTTCAACCGTTTTATGCACACCATTGAACGAAGTTGAACCACCAGTTTTTTATTTTTTTAAGTTTTAATAAATTTCAAAAGTAATCCTGATCGATTTGGTATTTCGATAACGCGGCCGTTTGTTTATGTGAAAAAGTTCCTCCTGTTCAAGGAGGCATAGTGTATAGTTCACCCAGACGGAGACAAAATAACATTTCTCAACGCAAGGAATGTTTCCTCGCTTCTGGCAGCCGAGCAACTCTGGGGAAAGATTCCTTAGCGATAAGTTGAACGGGAATGTGGGAGTGGCGCAGAAAGAGCTGCTGAAATATGATTTCACTGCTTCTAGCGCCATCTATCTGGTAATATTTTAACAACGCAGTAGCTCATGTTTTGTATTTCAATCATTAAAACAATACCCCTGAAGATTATGATAAACACAGGCAAAATTTTCAAGAATTAATACTCATTTATAGCATTTTGTAGAAAGTCAAATTAAAATTTTTGTTATTAGAAAATAAAAAAGTTCTTGTTAACATTTTAAATATCAATTAAAATCTTTTAATGTTCGCTTCAGTATTGATTCTTGTGCAATTAGCAAGCACATGCGGAGCAAAGTGAAATAGTTATTTTATTTACTCACTCAACCATTTACTAATTAATTTATCAATTACATTATTCCTTCATTTAATAATTCACGTATTTATTCATTTAGTTTTTCTTATTCATTCACACTTTTTTAATCACTTATTTATTTTTCTTCATATATTTATTTAATTACTTATTCGGTTATTACTTCAGTAACTTTTAACTTATTCATTAAACTATTTAATTACTGATTCATCTGATCAAAAATTTTTTTAAAGATCGAATAGAATCGAACTGAAATATAAGTTATTAAAAGATTTTTTTTTTTTTCACTTCGTCGTATGAAAAAAAAAGTGAAAGTTTCCTCCTTTTTCTTTTTTTTTTTTTTGTAAAGGCGAAAATTAACTACAAAAAATAAAAAATACTGTTTTATTGCAAGTTTTTTTTTTTTTTTTTCATGAAATATGTTTTTTCTTTATGTACTCTAATTTTCAAAACAAATTTTCAATTAGTTCGTTTTGAAAAAGCTCAGTCTTCTTTACTATTTCACTTTATCCCACATTCCCTTACTCAAAAAAAACCATTTGAGGAAAATCAGTTTTATAGTGTCAAAAGATAAATTTATACCCATACCTTTTACTGGCTGACTTGCTAGCTGGGCTGCCATCAGGCTTTTCATCATTCTTTGGAAAAAAAATGTACATTTTAATAAGCGTTCCTAATAAGCGTTTTTGACATGCAGATACACGTGTGTGAATTAATAGAATCCAACCGTTTTTTTTTAAACAAAATCACATTTATTTACATTTAATTATAAAATCATAATCACCACTTAGTATGGTCCCCTCCCCCCTTTTGTCCAGCCCCATTTTCACTCTACTGGGCATAGAGTCAACTAGAGTTTTGCACTTTCTTTGAATTCTTGATCTCTAAACCATGTTTTTAGCAAAGCACAAATCTTTTTTTCTTTTGTTGTGCAATCAGATTTTCTCTCAATGTCACAACGGCGTGCCTCTTCCGTCGAGAAATATCAATGGGGGGGGGGGGGGGGGAGTGACCGGATTCAGAAAAAACAGCAAAAATATATAGAAATTTATAACACTTACACAAAACACAATGTTTATGACAAAAAAAGTGAGGTTATAGGGCCTCGTAGGGTAACTCGTAGGCTAAGCAGCTGTTATAAACAAAGATTGAACAACCTAAAAAAACCGAAAATTAAAAATTCCAAACTTGATTCCATTAATTCGCACAAGGGTGTAATGCATGCGAAAATTCAGTATCAAATGCGGTAGTTATTATTGTAATGAACTGTGAAAATGTTACATTCCAATCAAATAATTTCTTCTGCTAAAACATTTTAGAAAAGAGAACTCAATTTTATGCAAAAAGAAAGAACTGAGTAATGTAATTGCAGAAAAAGAATTTTTATCATGTATAGACGGATAATAAACATTCAATTGTTTTCATGATTTACTATGCCAGCTTCTAATTTTTCATATTTTCATGTCAAATTTTAATTTACATTATTTATTTTAAAAACAATGCAAGAAAAAAATTCCATAGATTTTTGATTTTCAAATGGAAACTTTAATTTTATTTAAATTCCATTTTTTCTACAGTGCATTTAGTGCATTTTTTTTAATCGTCTACATATCTATCAAAATAATGTATAGTAATTCGAAGCAAGCAAAGTAATGACACTTTGTATATGTGGTTGCCAATTGTTAGTAATTACCACAATAAGATAAAACATGAAGTATCAGCGTACACAACTCAAAACTATCTACAGCTAAAAAATAAGGCTGTAAAATCACCAGAAGAACAGTTATAAGTATTTTTAAGCCTAATGGAACAGCATTTTGTTGTCGGAAAATTATCGTTTGCGCGATCTCGTTTTTAATTAGTGTGAATAAAACCATTCAGAAGGTTGCTATTTTTTCCCTTCGATCTCGTTTTTAATTAGCGTGAATAAAACCATTGAGAAGGTTACGATTTTTTCCCTTCGACTGTGACTAAATAAAATTTTGTTTTGAGGTCAAAATTTCCCCTATTGATTATTATTTGGCGATTTATCTTCTTCTTCATTTTTTTTTTTTTTTTTTTTTGTATTCTAAGCAGAAGATAATCAAGGACTTTAGTTGTATTTATGGAAGGTAATACGGCTATGCCAGAAATACTGATCTTACACCGACAACATGCTTTATACTACTCAGACACTCCCCCATTACGTCTGCCTGCATATCTGCGCATGTGCTACCGTACATCACCTTACTTAATCTCCTGATTGGTCTTTCTGTCCGCTCTGCCTCTTCGTTCAGCTGATATGCTAATGTTTCGACTTCGTCCTTAATTTTTGCACACCAGCGTATTGTAGCTTCTCTCCAGAATACTATAAAGAGCTCAATGGATCCTGCATACGGAGAGATTGTACAACGGCGCGCCACTCTCCGCTATGCTGTGTCCACGCGTTTTCAGCTCGAAATGCTGCGCTGTGTGAATTTCTAGTCTTCCCACGGAATATAGGAGATGAAATCATTGAAGGTCAGACTGATTTTTTTTCTCCTCGTATTTTTATTAAATGGAGTGAGCGCCAAGTCTGGCAATCCGTCGCCAATCGTTTCGCATCGTCAAAGCGCTTGCAAAGAATTTTTTTTTTTCTTCAAAAACTCGATCACAAAGACAGAAAGCAAACAGATATTTGTGTCATAATTCGTTTCATAATATCATAACTAGCTTCCAATTTTTTCGATACAATGTACAGTGATATTTGGGGCAGAAGATGCATTACGGTCTACGCTAGTCCATTTCACGACATAAGATGGCCGCCGTTCCGAATTTGTCCAATCTCTCCGTATTTAGGATATCCAACCATGTTGACTGCCGTTGTGCTCTAAGCTTAGCAACAACAATGCCATAAGTAACTAATTGCACTCTGTGACAAAACATGCCTTAAAAATGCTTCTGACATAATTCCTGCTGAATCTTTTGTAAAACGCTCCCTGGATCAAAATATGACCACTACCGTTTTCCACCACTATTTGAAAACGGCGCTCCCAAGTTTTTTTTTCTTTTTTTTTTTTTTTTCAGTTTTCGTCTGTTTCATAGCCATTATATTTATTTGGAGCGGGAAGGTAGCGCTATACAGTGGACGCCGGTTAATTGAATCAGTGGTTTTGAATCAACCACGTTAATGAATCAAATTGTCAAAAACAGAACAGAATCCAGCTTTATTGAATTATACGCTTTATTGAATCAACCACTATATGGAATCAAAGCTGTTTAGAACAAACGGGATTCATTTAAGCGGCAACCACTGTATGTACCGTGAACTCACTTCTGAGGAGCTAAACTGGTGCTAAGTTCAAATGCCTGAACATTTAGATTCAGTCGGGAGACTTATTGAGGTATTCCCCCTATAATTTTTAAAAAATCACCAAAACCATTTCTTTTTTTTTTTTTCTGACAGTTTGTTTTAAAAAATTTTCACTCATTTTTCGGCATAAAACCTCAATAAAAAACTCCTATGATCTCCATGCTCGAAAAAAATTTCACGGTGTGAAACAAAATTTTCCCCATGGGGGCTTAGGTATTTTCCGCATGCTTTAGCATGATATTTCCCTCGTTGAAACCGATTTCAGTTCTCCTTAGACGCCTTAGAGTTACTTATGGTTGACATTTTTAATAACTTATTCATCAATAGCTGGAGATGAAGTGTTTTTACATTTTTGCAAAGAAAAAAGTACTAAAGACAAGGAAGTTCTATTTTCTAAGGGGGGCGGGATTTGAGCTCCCTACTTGCCCCCTATATGAGCGCCCATGATTTTCTTCTCCGTTATGTTTATGTCATTAAAAAAAAATCGGCGCTTTCTTCCAGCAGATGGAGCTGTTTTACATTTTGAGCCTATATGAGTTCTTTGGTTTCATTACCAAAATTATTATTTCCAAAAAAAAAAAAAAAAAGTTTCAACGCATCCGGTCTTTGTTTTCTCCTCTCATTTACTGTCAAGAATGTTGTTTTTGTTTCGTCCAACGTACTTGCGATGCATTTTCAACTTCTACTATTCTATTCTTCCTTCACAGGTAGCGTCACCTTAAAAATTAAACTCGACACCTTTAAGAGATATTTTGGTATTATTTAATATTAACAGTACGCACACGGCTTTGCCCGTAGTAGAAAAGAGAAAGGTCATTTGGTTCGTCTGTATATTTACAAATTATACATGGTGAATTTCTCGCCAATTTGCTATGTTCATTTGCTCGCCCATGTCATGGTAATATGCTCTCCCACGTTATGGTAATTTGTTAGTCCACGCTATGGTAATTTGTTCGTCCACGGAATAATAATTTGCAAGGTAAAATGTTCTTAAAACTGGAATAGAAAAGGAAAAATAATTGAAGTTCCGAAAAATCGCTTCGAGGTGCTCACTTTTGCGCTACGAACTAATTTTGGGCCAAATTTCATGAAAATAGGCTAACAGTCTAGACGCTATGAGCGAAACAGACATCCAGAGATCTAGAGCCTTATCCCTGGTAATAGGTTGATAACTTACTGAGCATACCATAGGGAGAGTTCTCAAACTCAATCTCCGCGAAGACTCAGTAAAATTAGTGTCTCCCCAGTTTCACCGACATTTTCAAGTAAGAACCTGGGTCCCCTCTATAACAGAATCCTGACTAAGCAACTCCAAACTGGTGACAAAAAAACAGGGGTTCCACGCCAAAAGTGATCATTAAAAAGGATTCCACAAATAAAAGAAATTAAGAAACGCTGTTCTAAACAATTGGCAGCACAGTGGTCAACAGTTACAGGTGTTTCATTGTGTGCTTCATCAATTCGAAGACGTCTACTGCAGCGTGGGCTGCGCGCAAGGATTCCTTTATACAGGATTCCTCTCACGTAAAACCATCGCCGCCTGCGGCTACTATGGGCATGCGCATGGGAGCTGGCGTGCTGATTGGCAGCAGGTCATCTTTTCTGACGAATCCCGCTTCAATTTGTGGCACCATGATGGCCGAATTCGTGTCAGGAGCTATACCGGTGAACGCAATCTCTATAACTGCCGGAGCGCTTGATGCGTGCACTGCGTATTCTAAACGGTATATCTTGCCGGCGTTATGATTTTGCACTTGTGTATGTATTTTTCCTTTTTGCTCACACTTTATAAAAGTGTAATCGTTGTTTCATTAATTTTTTTTAAATCTGTTCGCACATTTTTAATCATACATGTATTTAAATTTCAAAACGGTTAAAAAAAAAAAAAAAAAAAAAAAAACTACTTCGTCATTTTGCATCTTATTTTCCGTTTTTACAAGAGAAGACATTCTTTTTTGAAGAAATTAAACCAAACAGTAGTGTTTTGCGTTGGTTCAAAAAGTAAAATAAATGTTTTTACATAATGATTATCCTAACTTGGCATTTTAAATCTTTATATTACAATTCTAAGGAAAAATTTTTGGAAATTCTGAGACATCTGACAGGTTCGAGCTGAATTTCCATAATTGAATTAAAAATATTATATTCTTGCAATGATCGGTTCTTTCAATGTTTTTCATCATAATAGCTAAAATTAAAAAAAAAAATGATGCAGTTTATGCTTTGATTTTTCAAAATTAATTTTGAACTACAATACAACGTACACGGCAAGTTGCATTCACAATGTCCAATATAATTTCAATATTTCTAAGTTTTATTTTTATAAAAATAGCATGAATTTTACGATTTCAAAAAAGAAAGAAAAAAGATCTTCAAGAACGACACCTCTGCTTTTCGACAGAATTAAAGGTAACTCAAATCACTAAAAATCTGTTCATGGACAAGTACATTCAGAATATATCTTACCACGTAGAAAAAGCATCATATCGACTACCTTTACAACTATCTCTTGAACTGCAAAAAGACCACTAAATGGAATTTTTCGGAACTGGTTCATTGCTTAAATGGTAACCCTCATATATATAATAGCCGATGATCAAGTAACCCGCGTGCTTCAACAATGAAACTCGCGCCAAAGCATGATAATTTGATAATATGTTTAAGTAATGTTTGACATGCAAGGAAACGCTTTATTGTGGCTTGGTTGAACTCGATCCGTTAACTTAACTGTTTTACTGGTAAGACAGTACTGGTAAGTCATTTCAGGGGAATGAGGAGTCAAAAAAGTGGTTGAAAATTAACGCTATCCACTGGAGTTGAGACTAAACCACGGGGGTTAGGGTTAAAATTTCAAATATCAAAATATCACTAAACAGGCAATGGCTTCGTTCAAATTTTGAAGCAATTTTCACCCTTCATACCTTGACGGGCGACTTTCTAGTAGCAATAATAATAATAAAGGCAATAAAAAAAGTTACAGTAACATCGTCGTCCAATGGACATCAAACAGTGATCCAAACGGTTAGACCGGGTGATGTATACACACTGAAGAATTAGATAGCAATCAACGGTAAAACCAACCCTTTTTCGGTAATAGTTTCTTACGTATGCGAAAGATGGCAGAAATGTATTTTTCAAATGCCTGGTCGATTGACCATTAGGTCATTAAGTCACGGGCTCTCCAATATCTCTTCGCAACACAATTAAAGTTAGTTAGTGAGGAGCAATCGTCCAGATGAGCAGCGTCCATAACTTTCCCTCAGTTACAAGAAGTCAAGAAGTACAGGTTGGAGAATCCGTCAGGTGGACACAGTACAAATGGGCATTGAGACAATCGTGTACCGTTAAAGGTCTGAAAACGGATGCAACAGCAGTTCGAGGGAACTTCGAGATAAAGTGGGACGTCTCGCACAGTTTTCTCCTGGGTTTACCCTCAGCAGCCTGACGAAGGCATTTCTGTAAATTTCGATTTCGATTCCGAGTCACAACTGACTACAAATGCCTTGTCTCCATTATTTCTTATGCCACTAGATAGCAGCACCATCAGCGGATCGAAAGTTAATGAGAATTTAGAACTAGACCAGGACCTGGTGCTAGCACACCCAGAGGTATCGTTTCACTTCGAGGACATCGAGACGACGAGCATATTTAACGTCGCCCAGTCCCCTTTAATGACGACTGTGGGTCTTCGACCATAGAGGTTCGAACTCAGGACCCTCCGGACCCGAATCCGACACTCTATCGTATGGGCTACCAGGGCCCATTTCTGTAATTCTTTTGAACTCCAATTTAGCAGAGCGGAGTGGCGAAGCTGCACGTCACCTTTGGGGAATACTAGTTCCTTTTATGACCAAGAAGTCAGCCTTTTAATTTCCTGGCAGACCACCGAAGGATGGTACCCAGTGGAAAGCTACCATTTTCCCAATACCCTTCAGGAGTTTTTTGCCCCTCTGAATACGAGAATCCTTATTTTCTTGGTAATTACAACACAGAGGCCGTAAGGCAGAGGTCTAGTCCGAAAGCACTACTGCTTTTTGGAAGGGGTGCAGATCAGAAGCAAGTTGTTGTAAGGCCACATGAATGGTTTTGAGTTCTCCATCGAAATGGGTTGTGAAAGGTCCTACATGTTGATAAAACGGAAAATAGTAAAAAAATATTCCAGCGCCGGCACCCCGGGACAAATCCAACAGGGTTATAGATTTGAAGCCATTCGTCGTTAGGGAAGCGAGTGTTAATTGTTTCCCAGGCAGTGGTTGCAGAATTAAGAAGTATTTAGGTCGCGGGTTTTTTTTTTTTTTTTTGAGAAATCACGATTGCTTATTATTCTCACTTGACTGTTTAGATGTGCTATCATTTTATTTTCCCGCCAGCACCCTATGTAGCATCACCGTCGACCGGCTCCGCCCGATGCTGCTCCTACAGCGAAAATCGTCTCCAGGTTTCGTCAATATCTTACACTTACACGCATACATACACGCACCTACACAGACACACACACACGTATACATATATACACCTACACAAACACATACACACACACATACATACACCTACACACATACACACACATACATACACCTACACACATACACACACATACATACACCTACACACATACACAAACACACGCAACTACCCACACACTCATGCCTGCACACACACATGCCTACACACACATATACCCCCTACACATAAACACACATACGCCCTCTCACACACACGCCTACATACACATACACTCACTCGTGATTGCGAAAAACATGATTTCAATTCAAAAAGTCAAAATTCAGATTAGTTTTTTTTTTTTTTTCTTTTTTTTTTTTACGTCCACAACGAAATCCACTCCGACCTCGAGTTCCAAAAAACGAGAAAGGGGAATATTAACAGGGCACATTTGACTGCCACTTTCTGTGTCTATTGTATGAATTAAAGCGTATGAAAGTTTTTCTATTTTCCTCTACTAACCATCAATACCTAAGAAAAGTGCGCGAACGGCCGGCAATAAGGCAGCTATGTAAGACATAAATTTCAAAGAACATTAAACCGGATATTAGCTCATCGGGAACGGCAATGTCGTTCAATAGCTTCACTAGAAACAGAGCACGGCCACTTGTATAAAGATCTACTGCTGCCATCTATCGAATATTTGCTCAACTAAAAACTAATAATTTCCGATATAGTTATTCAACTCTTATGATAACTTTCAATATTAAATTCTGTTATCGTTTCAAATAATATCTTCTAGTTCAGAAGAAATAATCGTGAAAAATATGAAATTTAAGAAATTAAGATAGTGTTTAAAATATTTTTAATATATGCCAATGCTACTGCTTTTTTTTTTCCAGCAGGTATTTTTGCTACTCATGACAAATATATATGTAAAGCATTTTAAACTCTTACGCTGACGATTTAAATAATCAACCGTAACGACAGTCTCCCTGCTGCACTGCAAGCAGTTGAGGAGCTTATGTTAAACTACTTGAGCTCATGGTCGTACGGCAACGCCTTCGCCTTGGACGAGGTAATGTAAGAAATATTTTTTTTTTTTTTTTTTTTTTGTGATAATATGAGCATATGGAGAGGAATGTCTAGAGCCAAAAGCACTTCAATTCAGTGTATAGCTCTTAAAAGTTATAAAAAATGTTTCAGTTAGAATCCATGTCAATTCAACGAGGGCTGTTACATGATGGTCACGGATTTTTTTGAATTTAACATATGTTGAAATTCATAAAAAATAAAGACATACATTTTTTTTTTGTTTCGCACAAAAAAAATTCTGGGCCGAGATACAGGCCGCCAAAGATGGCGGTCCTGTCATGATTTCTCACGTGGGATTTTCGTCAAAATCTTTAAAGTTCATTATCTCAGGAACGGTAGAATATATTTTGTTGCGGTTCGTTTTATTTAAAAGGATACTTTTTCTTGTTTAAAAACATATGCTACATTTTGAAATATGTGCTTTAATTTTTTTCCATTCTGTTGAAAAAAAAATTTAAATAATGTTTTTGATTTTTCTCAAATATGTTAATTTCAAAAATTCTCATTTTCTTACAGTTTATTAGTACCACTGAGCACTACGTTTCTGAAAGAAGAGCTTCCACTTTTTCGTTTAACAGATTTTAAAGGCATTTGAAAAAATGAGTGTTTTTAACGAACTCTTTACATAATTGCAGATCTGAAAATTCAAAAAAAAAAAAAAAAAAAAATCCACAATAAGTGGCCAGAAAGCAATTTTAATTATTTTATACAACGAAATGTTCATTTTTAGTCTCTACTTTATCCTGGAGTTTTATTTTTAATGAAAACTAGAACGCTGTCGCCGATTTACACATGCAACCTTTCAGCCTAGCGCCGAAAGAATCGTTAAGCTAAATGTTCTCACTAAATTTCATATCCTGAATAAAATGGCGACTCAGAATGAAAATTTCGCTATATAACTTTTTCAAAAGTGTTTTCTGGCCACTTGTTGCGTTTTTTTTTTTTTTTTTTTGAATTTACAATTCTGCAATAACGTAAAGAGTTCCTTAAAAACCCTGATTATTTTCAAATGCCTCTGCAATGTGTTAAACGAAAAAGTGGAAGCTCTCCTTTTCAGAAACGTAGTGCTCAGTAGTACTAATAAACTAAGAAAAAGGGAATTTTTGAAATTAACATATTTGAGATAAATCAAAAACATTATTTAATTTTTTTTTTTTTTTCAAAAGACTGGAAAAAAATTAAAGCACATATTTCAAAATGCAGCATATTTTTTTAAACAAGAAAAATTATGCTCTTAAATAAAACAAATCGCAAGAAAATATGTTCTACCGTTTCTGAGATAATGTATTTTAAAGATTTTGACGAAAATCCCAAGTGAGAAATCGTGACAGGATCGCCATCTTTGGCGGCCTCTATCTCGCCGTAGGAACTTTTTTGGGCAAAACAAAACAAAACAAAAAAAAAAGAAAGAAAGAAAATTAATTTGAATTCTGAAATTTTGAAATCAAATTATGTTTTTCGCAATCACGAACTGGGACAGGACCCTACTCATTGGAGTTATTGTTTCTAGAAACGGCTCCTGTCCCCCCCCCCCCCCAAGCCTGCCTTTCCTCCTGGGCGGTTACGTGGGCATAGTCGTGTGTGTAAATGTGTAGGCTTGTGTGTGTGCGTAGACCTGTGTGTATGCACGTAGGCGTGTGTGAGTGTATGTGTGTGAAGCCGTTTGTGTGTACGTGTGTGGACGTGCGTGTGTGTAGGACATGGACGCCTCCGACCAGGAGAAGCGGATAGCTCAAAACCGGAGCAGCCACGCCGCCGCCGCGCCGCCAGCAGAGGATGGTGGGCGGTGGTGCTGCAAAGGCTTCTGGTTCAAGTTGAAAAAGACACGGACGCCAAAAACGGTCAAATGAGAACAATAAGCAATCATGATTGCTCAAAAAAAATAACAATTTGAATTTTGACATTTTGAATTCAAATTATGTTTCTCGCAATCACGAGTGTGTGTATGTAGGCGTGTGTGTTTGTGTGTAGGAGGTATGTGTGTTTGTGTGCAGGGGGTATGTGTATGTGTGTAGGGGATATGTGTATGTGTGTGTAGGTATGTGTGTTTGTGTCTTTGTGCTGGCATAAGTGTGTGGGTACTTGTGTGTATGAATGTGTGTGTGGGGGGGGGCATGTGTATGTGTGTGTAGGCATATGTGTTTGTGTCTGTGTGCAGGCATGAATGTGTGGGTAGTTGTGTGTATGTGTGTGTATGCGTGTGTATGTGTTTGTATGTGTTTGTGTATGTGTGTAGGTGTATGTGTGTGTATGTATTTGTGTGTGCGTGTGTGTAGTTCTGTATGTATGCGCGTGTGTGTAGGATATGGATGCAACCTTCAGACGGCTTTCACCCTAGGAGCAGCATCGTGAGGAGCCGGTCGACGGAGGGTGGCGGTGTGAAAATAAAATGATAGCACGCCAAAAACAGTCAAGTGAAAGCAATAAGCAATCATGATTGCTCAAAAAAAATCTATTTCTTAATTTTTTTATGAATTTTAACATATGTTAAATTCAAAAAAAAAATCCGAGACTATCATGTTGCAGCCCTTGTTGAATGGACATGGATTCTACCTCAATGATAAGACGGTTAATAAATTTTGAAAAGGTGGAAAAAATAATATGATGTGAGTAGAGAAGCCATTGGCTCGTCGCACCCTGGCGGCGAAATTTTGAGTTAGTATTATTTGGATAATTTAACCGGAAGTGAATAAACTGGGGAGGAAAAGGGAGGACATAAATGTTTCCTCCTAATTAGATTTGGCAACATTTGTTCTTTTTTTAAAGAGGAAATTCTGAATATTTACGATGCGATGTTTTCCATACACATTTAAGCGATTGTCACAGGAGTTTCTTTTAGTACTATAATTTATATACTGTAATTTTTTAGAACTAAACGAGCCTGCTTTCCCGTATACCAAAATCGATTTTCTATTTTCTAATTGATATTCTCTAAACTAGCTGAAACTGCAAATTGTATCAAATATGCATTTTTAACATTGTATGCTGATTTCTAGAAATAACTCCTCGTTCAATAATATTGGACCTAATTATATTGGAATTGAATCGGAGATTAGCTAGCTCGCCGTACAACAAATAGCTCAATTGCCTCACGAGATATACGACCACTAAAATAAGGATCCACTGCTGCGATCTATCGAATATTTATGCAACTAAAATTTCATTCCTTCCGATACAGCCATACAACAACTTTAATAACTTTCAATATTAAATTACTGTTACCCTTTCAAACTCTATATCTCAGTTTCACAAGAAAAAATAGCGGAAAAAAATGAATTTAAGAAATTAAAATAGTGTTTAAAATACTTTTAATACGTACCGTTGCTATTGCTTTTTTGCCACCAGTTGTTTTTGCTTCATTTAGAAGATATATATGTAAAGCAATAGATCCTTGTTTAATACACATTATTTTCTAAAAGTCAAGTCAAGAAAGTGACCCTGCCGCAAGGAATTGGGGAGCTTCATTAAAAATGCTTGAATTCTTTGAAGCCCTGTGTTAGTAGTACCTAAGCATTTCCACCTGCGGTGAGGTGGAGGAAAACACAAACTGTTCGCTCCTCTAACCTCGATTTCGGCTCACTTTTGTTGGAGGGTGCTGTCGCTGATCTGCGGCACAGCGAGCAAGAAAAGTTTAGAATATATAGCAACGGTGGTAAAGAAATTCTGAAAACTTACTGCTTGATGTTTTTCATGCCCTTTTAAGCGATTGTCACTAGTTTTTCTTCTAGTACTAGAATTTATATTCTGTTATTTTTAAGAACTAAACGAGCCTACTTTCCCGTATACAAAAATCGACTTTCTATTATCTATTTAATACAGTAGGCGCCGCTTAATGTGATCATGGTTAATGTTATCATTCGCTTAATGTTATCAGAATCACGAAGTCCCGGAACACTTGTATGTTAACACACGTTAAAAAAGTCGGATATAATAATCAAAGTCTTCGTTTATTGTTATCACTTTTTCATAAACTTTCAATTTTTTTCCCGTTTTTGTTCCTCATTTAACAGAAATACGTCGGCAAACCCTGACAAGACTAACTTTCTGTGTAGCATTTTGTGATTTTCAATAGCAGTTCAAAATTTTTCTAGGAATGAAGCTACAGAAAGTTCGTCCCCAATAACCACAGACTCCACCTAAGAAAACTTTCTTTTGCACCTAAAAAAAATTCAGTCGCAAGACATGGCATTGATGTAGGACCTCCATTGTTGCCATTACTTTGTAAACTATTAAAGAATTGTGTGGAGATTGAAAGCAAAGCGAAGTGAAATTAAAATTTAAACAACAAGCAAAACCATGCTGGAAAGGATAGAAAAGCTGAATGTGCTTTGAAACTGGTTTACGAACGTCAAGGAAAACGGTCATATTTTACTTTCACCTATTACTATGTGATTAAAAATTGCATAATTTTGCTTTAACTTTTATAATTCAGATATTTCGATTCTGTTAATTTAATAATTTATAATTTGAAACTGCGTTTAGTTGAGTCATTGTGATTTTAATTTGAGGTTGCCAAAATAAATGCACCTTAATTGGAAAAAAAAAATCATTATTTTGTGCCTCCTGGATTCGTTTTGGTTATTGTTATCCGTCGGTTATTGTTATCAAATTATATTTGTCCCAAAGTGATCACATTAAGCGGCGCCTACTGAATTCTCTAAACTGACTGCAAATTATATCAAATACTAGCTGCGTCGCCCGGCTTTGCACGGTCTACTTCGAAAGTAAAAATTTTGCCAAGTGATGTGTGTTCAACAACCAAGCTTTAACAAAAAAAAAAATCAGTAAAATTTTGCTGTAGATTACGGAAAAATAACCAAAAATGAAATATTTTAAATTTTCCGATTTCACCTCAAAACAAAAGTCAAAATTGTACTTGTTCATATTCGAGAAAAAAATGGCAACAGATATTATTTCTCGATGATTTTCTTCACGCTACAGATTTTAATGAAAGCACTAGTTGCGAACCCCGGCTTTGCACGGTCTACCTCAAAAATGAAAGTTATGTCAAGTGATGTATGTTCAACAACCAGGCTTTAACAAAAAAAAAAAAATCAGTAAAATTTTGCGGCAGATTGCAGAAAAATTACCAAAAAGGAAGCATTTTAAATCCCCCGATTACAGGAAAAACCTTTAAAACAAAAGAAGAAATTTTACTTGCTCATATTCGAGGGAAAAAAATGGCAACAGATCTTTTATCTCAATGAGTTTCCTCACGCAATAAATTTTAATAAAAGCACTGTTGCGGAAATTTGAGATGAAGCACTGAATAGTAATTTGAACGGAGGAAAGCCTTCAAAAACTAGGGATTTTATGTCGAAATCTAAGAGTCCTAATTAATAGTTTTTAATTGATAACTCCGCTAATTATTATCGAAGGATTATGTTAAATAGCCAAACATAAAGACGGGAAGATTACAAATCCATCGATACCGGGTTCGATAACCAGATTACTGTCGTTCGGGAGAAGAAGCTTGGACATTCATACATAATTGCATACATCGGTACATACGCTCAGTTTTTAATTATATAAGGTGCCTTTTAAACATTGCAAGCTGATTTCTCGAAATAAAACATGGCTCGTTCATCTTTAGAAATACACAAGTAAAATATAAATAAACGAACAAACAAGTAATAGTATTAAAAATTTTAAACAAAGCAGCAAATTATTTTGTTTCCATTAGAAAAGTCTTTTATCAGTTTGAAATAAAAAAAAATAAATAAAAAAAATAAAAAATTATAATTTTAAGAAAATAAGCACTTACATCAAAAAAAAGAAAAAGAAAAAATGAAAATGCATTTTTGCACTTGTAATGTTTCTGGAGTCTAGGGTGAAAGGGGCAATCGTTCTCAATTTAGGCCTCATCTCCCCTCCCCACCCCCCCCACCCCCTCCGAAGAAAACGTGACTGCGTTCTTCCACGGAAGACGTTTCGCCAGAGCTGCAGTAAATCTCCTAGGGATTTAAATAGTCGTCGATTTTAATTTTTTACCTTCTGCCTGAAATGTTTTGGGACAATTTTTTTTTGAGCAATCACGATTGCTTATTGTTCTCATTTGACTGTTTTGAATTCCTATCATTTTATTTTCCAACCAGCACCCTCTGCCAGCACCACCGTCACGATGCTGCTCCTCTTGCGAAAACCGTCTCCAGGTTGCGTCCATATCCTACACACCTACACACACATACGCACACTCATGCCTGCGCAGAGACACAAACACACACTCCTACACACACACATACACACACTCATGCCTGCACACAGACACAAACACATATGCCTACATACACACACACACACACACACGAAGGCCTACACACTCACGCGCGTACACATACATGCGCCTACACAAAAACACACGCTCGTGATTGCGAAAAACATAATTTGAATTCAAGATGCCAAAAATTCAAATTAATATATGTATATTTTTTCTTTGTCACCCGCAAGCGCATAGTCTACTGATTCATTGATGAGGGTTTTTTTGTGCAATCTCGATTGCTTATTGCTTTCATTTGACTGTTTTTGGCGTCCCATCATTTTATTTTCCCACCGCCACCCTCCGCACCATCACCGTCGACCGGCTCCTCACGATGCTGCTCCTATAGCAAAAACCGTCTCCAGGTTGCATCCATGTCCTACACACACGCGCATACATACACAACTACACACACACACACACAATCGCATACGCACACATACACCTACACACATACACATACACACCCGCATACATACAGACACCTACACATACACACACACAAAAACATACACACACAACTGCCCACACATTCATGCCTGCACACAGACACAAACACATATGCCTACACACACATACACATACTCCCCCCCACACACACATTCATACACACAACTACCCAAACACTTATGACAGCACACAGACACAAACACACATGCCTACACACACATACACATATCCCCTACTCACAAAAACACATACCCCCCCCCCCACACACACACACAAACACACACGCCTACATACACACACTCGTGATTGCGAAAAACATAATTTGAATTTAAGATGTCAAAATTCAAATTAATTTTTCTTTTTTTTTTTTCGTCAATTTCTACAGTATGTTGTTGAGTTATGACGATTTAAAAATGGTTCTAAAAGTTGCGCTCTCGTAGCACAGCGACAGAGGAAGAATGCGCCGAAATCCAAAGGACCGGTGACCAAATCATGTGGTACAAGACAACGAAATTATATATATATATATATATATATATATATATATATATATATTTGATCTTCTCCCCGCCACCCCCGTCATAAAACTTGTCGCCTTTACTACTGCTTTAACGAACTGATCGGAATAGCTTGTGTTTATGTATCTCCCAATGGTCTAAGACTGCGACAAAGGCAAGGTTATGTGACATTAATATTTCAAAGTCATGCATATCATTATTTGACCTTGAATATTTTAGATTTTTTTTTTTTTTTGAAAAAGTATACAATTTGCTTACTAATGTGTTCTATACGGGGTGAAAATTTCAAAATGGGACAGCAATAGGATCATACTGAAATTTAATTATGAAGTATTTCGATTCCGCAGAATAATGCAATTCTCCAAACGTGCGGTTGCTAAGTGAAAAGGAATACTAAATTTTCCAATAAAAACTGTGAAAAAGGAACTTTTTTAACTACCGAAATATCACGTTTGCCTCTTTTCGAGTACTTTGGGAGGTCTCACGCAAAAAAAAGACAATTTATTTAAAAAAATCTATACTTTTCGATCATCACGTCGGTAGACTCAAACCAGAAAATTTTGTATAAATCGACGATGGGTCCTTTTTAGAGGCTCGTTGATTTGGCGATAGTAATTGCGACATCGCTTCCATGATCTCTTGTCTCCGTCGTCGTAACTAGTTATTTTCACAGAGCAACATCCTCATAGAGATAGTAGCGCTCCACTGATCAAGTAACACTCCTTAAGTCCCCAAAAATGAAACTCGCGCCACGGTATGATGATTTGATAATACTTTTTGGTAGTGTTTGACATGCAGGGAAATGCATTATTTTGATAAGGCCGAACTGGATCCGATAACTTAACAGTTTGGCTGGTAACACTGATTTTAGGAGAATGAAGAAACGAAAACAATGAACGCTACCTACTGGCGTTTAGGGTCAATCCACTGGAGTAAGGGTTAAAATTTCAACTATCTCAACATCATCAAACAGGCAACTGCTTCGTTCAAATTTGGAATTAATTTTCACCCGTCATACTTGGACGGGCAATATTCTAGTAAATAAATATTAAAAGAAAACTGAAAAAGCACCTGTTCAATTGAATAACTTTAAAACTATCACAAAAGGTACAATCAGTAACTCTCAATTCCACTCGTCCATACCCTAATGTCAATTACGTACCAAGATGTTTATTGAAAAAGAAGTTCGTATTTAAAAATGAACCAGAAATTGGTTTCTATTCTAGTGTCAAAACATCGCGAATTTGCTTTAGTAGTGCCATCTAGGAGAAGAAAGTAAAAACAAACAACTAAGAGTTTTCTCAGCCTGTCTTAATTGTTATCAAAACCTGCGTTAAACATTAAAACGTAACCCCCCTCCCTTTTCAATATTTTCCAAATAATATTTAAAATGATAACACAAATTGAATAAATGGATGTGCATGTGGTCGTACCGAAATTTAAATTCAAAAAGGCATAATGTATTTCAAGGGTGAAGAAAAAAAAATATATTTTCATTATTTTTATTTATAATAACTCTAAATGTATCCTTTAACTCTAAATGTATGGTTACAGAAGATTTTTCAATTTGAATGAAAATTCCTAGAATCACGTTAGCCTTAAATTTATTTAAACGGAATTATTAAAGAGTAGTTCCCGAATGAGTTCCTTGAAAACAGCTGATTTCACTTCCGATGTAAAAAGAAGACGGTCTTATCTGCAGCAAACTATCACTTTGATCACATGGGAACAACGACGAATCAGAACACGCAATCTCTGTAACTGCCGGACCGTTTGCTGCTTACGAGGTTTGTGTCTGCATTTTAGATAATGAGACGCACTTGTGTATGTAATTTTTTACTTTTTTCTCGCACTTAATTGTTGTTTTATTCATTTATTTTCATTGCTTATATCCACTCACACATTTTTAATCATATAGTCACTTAAATTTCAGTTCGGTTAAAAGATAACAACTTTGTTCCTTTGCTTTTCGTTTTAATAATTTGAATTTTTTCATCTTGAATTCAAATTATGTTTTTCGTAATCACGAGTGTGAGTGTGTGTATGTAGGCATGTGTGTTTGTGTCCAGGCATGAGTGTATGGGTAGTTGAGTATATGTGTGTTTGTATGTGTCGGGGGGGGTATCTGTGGGGGTGTGTATGTGTTTGTGTGTCTGTATGCGTGCGTGTAGGTGTTTGTATGCGTATATGTGTGTGTGTGTGTGTGTGAAGGTGTGTGTATGTATGCGTGTGTGTGTAGGATATGGACATAACCTCGAGACGGCTTTCGCGAGAGGAGCAGCATCGTGAGGACCCGGTCGACAGTAATGCTGCAGAGGGTGCTTTTGGGAAAAATAAAATCATAGGAACGCCAAAAACAGTCAAATAAAAGCGATAAGCAATCGTAATTGCTCAAAAAAAAAAAAAAAATTGAATTTTGTCATTTTGAATTTTAATTATGTTTTTCGCAATGACGAGTGTGTGTGTATATATAGGCGTGTGTGTTTGTGTGTGTGGGGGGGGGTATGTGTGTTTTTTGTGTAGGGGGTTTGTGTGCTTGTGTGCAGGGGGTATGTGTGTAGACATGTGTGCTTGTGTGCAGGCATGATTGTGTGGGTAGTTGTGTATGTGTGTAGGTGTGGGGGGGGGGGGGGGTATATGTGTATGTGGTGTGCAGGCATATGTGTTTGTGTCTATGTGCAGGCATGAATGTGTGTAGGTGTATGTATGTGTGTGTAGGTGTATGTATGTGTGTGTAGGTGTATGTATGTGTGTGTTGGTGTATATATGTATATATGTGTAGGTGCGTGTAAGTGTAGGATATTGACGCATCATGGAAACGGTTTTTGCTAGAGGTGCGCAGCATCGTGAGGAGCCGGTCGACGGTGATGCTGCGGAGGGTGCAGGTGGAAAAATAAAATCATAGGAACGCCAAAAACAGTCAAGTGAGAACAATAAGCAATCGTGATTGCTCAAAAAAAAAGCGTGAATTTCACCATTTCAGAAAAGAGAGGGAGGAAAAAAGCACATCAGAGCGACACCTCTGCTTTTCGCTTTGTATAAAGCTAACTCAGATCACTGAAAATTAGTCATTAACTAGTGCATTCAGACTAAACCTTGCCTATTTAGTAAAGTCATATTGACGGCCATCACTGATATCTCTCGAAACCGTCCTTCAAATTGAAATGTTCGAGATGGTTCATTGCTTAAATGTGACCAATGCAATAATAATTCTGAAGGCAATAAAAAGTAACCGTAACAACCTCATCCAGCCTTAAAACTTGGAATAAGAAGAAATAAAGAAACAATTTGGAATTTAAAAAATTAAGATAGTATTAAAAATATTTTTTATTTTGCTATTATTTATGATTTTTTTTCTACCAGTTTAATTTGCCATTAACGCATAAATATATTTAAAAATAATAATAATAATAACAATAACAATATTAGCAAACAGCAAGAAACTGCAACCTGCCGTATATTATGATAGTGACCCCTCCACCCCGCAAGGACCTGGGGAACTATCGGGAGAATGTAGCAGGGCAGCTAAGTCGGAACAAAAAGGGCCGACTCTTGGATTTTGAAACGTCCGATTCCGGTTTCTGTTCATTTTTTCAAACACCCCCCGACTCATGGGAAGAGCGGAAAACCCCTAGACAGAAGTTGAAATATTTTTCCCTTTTATAAAATTTTCGCGTTGTACTTATTTGTTAGAAGTTCAATTTGAAGATCAAATTGTCCAATTTAGTCCAGTCATATTATACAAAAAAAAAAAAGGGGGCTAAAATGGCAAAGTACAATGTACTAATAAAAATGTGAGTACCCGTTTTAAAGCACATTAAATTTTAAACAAAGTAAGCTCAAGTGGCGTTTTGTACTATCAATAGTTCGGAGATATCGTTCTTCAAAAATTGGACATTTTTGGCGAAAAATAAAAAATTATGCTTCGATCACATTTCACACCAAATATGGACTGAAATTCCCATTGTAATTGAAAGAAAATTGAATAGACTGTTAAAGTAAATTTAATGGGGTTTAATTTAAGCCAAAAACGAAGTCTATACATTCAATAGTTTCTTTACAATTGCTAAACAAACAAATAATCGGAGAATTCGATTTTTGAAGAAATGAGACAAAACACTTTTCAATATAATATGGAAGATCCTATTCTAAAAAAAGGGGGGGGGGCGTAAAGAATGATATAATACTACTCTAATGCATGTTTATATAAGTATGTGTACTGGCAAAACACGGCGGTTATATAATAAAAAAAATAGGTCTTAAATATGTCAATACATAGTAAAACGTAAAAGCCATAAAAATCAATCGCCCCTCCCTTGAAAAATTTCTGGATCCGTCCTTGACACACACGCACACACATACACACACACAAATCTACATATGCACACATCCACGCCTACACACACACACCACTACACACATACACACACCACTACACACATACACACACCACTACGCACATACACACACCACTACACACATACACACACCACTACACACATACACACACCACAACACACATACACACACCAGTACACACATACACACACCAGTACACACATACACACACCACTACACACATACACACACCACTACACACACACACCACTACACACACACCACTACTCACACACACACCACCACACACACATACACCACAACACACGCACACACACACACCACTACACACGCACCACTGCACACACACCACTACACACGCACCACTACACACACACCACTACACACACACATCGCTACACACACACACACCACTACACACACACGCCCTTGAGATTGCGAAAAGTATAATTGAATTCAAGATGATAAAATTCAAATTTTCTTTTTTTACAAATTCTGCTCTAAAACACTTTTTTTTTTTTGTAAATAAGTGAACATGTACAAAGTAAAATGAAGAAGAATTAATAAATAAATAAATAAATAACAAGTAAGCACTTTTCATAATGGACAAAATGACTTTTTTAAAGGACAAAATAACTTTTCTGGGTCAGAAAGGACCACATCTAAGTATTCCTGTAGTTTTCAATGATTCGAAGAAAATGACTCCACAAAGTGCGGATAAAGTCATTTCAAACCAAACTTTCCCAGAAAAATATGCATATTTCAACACTCAAATTTATGACAGAAAGTTACATAATGATAAGTAATTCTTTACCTGACTTGAGCCGCAATTGTCCTCGTTTGTGGAGTTATTCTCTTGAAATAATTAAAAACTACAGGAATACTTAACTATGGTCCTCTCTGACCCAGAAAAAATATTTTGTCCTTTTGAGCGCATTATAAAAAGTGCTTAGTTTTTTTTTTTTTTTTTTTGTAATTCTGTTATTTTAATTCCGAAGCAACAACGGACTGGAGACAATTGAACGAAACTTGAATGATGATGTTGATCCCTAATATGTGATAAAAAAGAAGGAATCTCATAGAAAATTTCAAAGTTGAGGTGCATTTTAATCCGAAGAATCTAGTGTCAATAGTCTTTGAAAAGGAACGAATGTTTCGGTTTTTTTCCCACGACTGTACGTTAATGTTGCGTTATTTCAAAATTATACTGCGAGTAGGTGAAAGCAGGAAAACAAAAAACAAAAATAATAATTATGATAACAACAATAATAATATTAAATAAATAAATTCTCTCTTCCTTCTTTTTTTTTTTTTTTTGGAATTAAATTAAAAGAAGAGTCAAAACACCTCCTCTTACTCAATATTAATCTGTACGCGACGCGCGTAGTTTTTGACCAGCTGGAGAAAGCAATATTAAATACTTTTTGAAAATAAGTTTGAGCCTTTTCTTTTCAAACTATTTTTCAAAAATAGTCTTTAAGTTAAATGCTGCTTTTGAGACAGCTTGATACTTGGCATTGAAACTAAAGATTTTTTGAAAGTGAGCAGCAAAAATTATTTAAATAAAAACAGAGGATTGTGAAAATTCGCTGCCACGAATTTCTTTGTCTTTATTTTTACGTACTTTTTCTGAGAGTAATTTTCGTCATATAAAGCTCTACTGCTGCCATCTAACAAGTATTTTCTGAACTAAAATTTCAAAATTTCCGTTACAGTAATACAACTGCAGTAGATTAATACTTACAAATTACTATTACATTCTAAAACCCTATATTTAGGGTCTCAAAGAGATAATTGAGCAACAGTAGAAAATTGAGGAATTGCAAAAATGTTTAAAATATTTTCACATTATACCGTTGTAAAGTATATTTCATTTCCAATAGTTATTTTACGAAAAATTGCTGATTTATATATAATGATGTTTTCCTTATTCGTTAATTTTATCGGTTATTAATCATGGCAGGAACCTTGCCGTAATATGCGGGGTTGCATAAAAGAATTGGGTCTAATTTGGGTATCTCGCCGCATCAGGAATGCGGCGCCGAAAGCTATGCGGAAGCTTTCCGGGTGTATTCACGACTCGCTGATACCTGATCTCGCGTCTACACGCTTCATCCATCGCCCCAATAGGGAAGTTTTCGATTTTTCAATTTTATTTTTATATGATAGAGTAACATGTATGAACATCATAGGTGAAAAAAATTTTGCGATACGATAAATAGTTTTTTTTAAATTAACTAGCTGCGTGCCCGGCGTTGCACGGGCTACGTAAAAAACGAAAGAGATGTCCAATTGATGTTCTTGCATTACTCTGACATCAGTTTCTAAAGCGCTAAGGAGTAAATAAATACGCGTAATGCAAGGTTTGCAAAACACCAGTAGAGCATATTTTTGGCAAAAATCTCTTTAAAGTTAATCATAGTTATCGATAATGCAAGTTATGCGTATTTTCAATTAGCACAAAAGATAAAAATACATGCATTATCAATTATAATCTGTGCTCACTTTAAACTGAATTAAATCTGATAGACTATATCTGAAACATTTGTATGCACAATTACGATCAGCTTTTTACATAAAATGACACATACTTTTTGGTTGCTTACGTGAAACTAAAGCACCAAGACTTAATAAATACCAATTAGCATGAATTTAATACCAAGTCATCAGATTCGAATTAAGCTTTAGTTAAAATCCATAAAAACAATATTTTTGTTCAACTCTGTTTCACTTAAAGAAATTCAAACAATCTGAATTTAACATGTTATTTTAACGATACAAACTGTATTTCAAAAATAGAAACAGGAAGGAAAAAGAGCGTTATTACAATTCGAAAACTCACCCATGTGACGGGAAAAAGTCCAACAAAATAAACATAATTAGTCGCACATCCTAAATGTACCAAAATATGAAGTCGGTGAATAATAAACTTACACTACAATCAATAAACATAGCTAAAGAAACAACTTTCATATGCTGAAAAGAGTTAAGAACGTTGAATGTAAAAAATAAAAAAAGGACAGACGATAAAATAAAGGCTATGTCAGAATAGGGCAACCAATTTTAAACTAATTTAAAATGAAATTCTAGATGGAAACGTTGTTTTAAGATTTGGACAGCAGCCAAAAAATCTCTTTTAAAACAGTTATTAGAATTTTACTTACTCGCGCATATGCAAAATGGCAACAGGAAAGAAATAAAAATTCCTTAATAACGTTATGTTAATTAACGTTTTAATTAATATCTCTGCTAATTAAAGTCGCACAATTACGAGATTGGTCCTATTGTTTTCTTTGGAAAATTTCGAATTGATCGGTATCTCGTTTGACTCCCGATTCGAAGTGGTTCTAGAGAAGATAGATCTTCAGACAGACAGACAGACGCAAACAGATTTGAATATTATAGTGGATTTTTAAAGTTCAAGCTTTTGTGAAGTCAAATGGCATAGGAAGTGACGTCTTGCCCTCTTCCGATCGGGGGGAAGCTGAAGGTCACGCATTCGACTTCGAAGACGAAACGTAAAAGGCTTATTTCCTCGCATTTAACTCCTCGCGTTTCTGGAACATTAAACCTCTCATCCTCTCGGAAATATTCGAATATCCTCATTCATGTTACACGAGGAAGATTACTTAGATTGTGCTTTAACGAATCCGGTCTCCATAGTGTGTTCAAAAGGATTATTGAATTTCTAAAAAATAAAAATATCAGCGCGCTCAAAATGTTCCTAGCGAAAACAAGGGATCTTCGGCGGAAGGCTGTGACGTAGGCTCGTGACGTTTCAGAAGCGCGCACTTTTGCGCGTGGATTTTTAAAAATTCATTAAAAATCAACCACGGTGTTTTAAAATTCGGCGATGGTGAATTTTTTAGTTTTGAGGGTCAATTAACAATATCCAATAGCCAAAATATGAACATTTAATGGGAGTGCGTGCCTTCACTTTTATTAAAAGGGCAATCATGCCCTAGTTATGTTTGAAGTCTAATTGGTCTTAAAGGTCTCTTCTTGTTTATATTGAATTTTTTTTCTCTTCTAATTGTTTCCCTTTTTTGGTCATTAATATATAAATGCCTATTCCCTCCAAAAAAAAAAAAGAAAGAGATCCCTTGAAACACTCTCTAAAAAATTTGATGGCGCAGTCTCCGTCATTGACCTCCCCCTCCTCAATAGACGGCTCATATGGAAGATGGTGCTTCTGTCTTCCCACTTTTCAAAGTTAAAAATTAATGATTAATTGAAAAAAAATATTTCTTACAAAGTGGATTGAGTTTTTTTAACTAAAAATTCGAAATGAAACTTTTTTTTACATCATTTCATAAGAATGGATCTTTGAATTGTTAAGGAGTCTGAGGTACCCATTCCCCCAAGAGCAATAGCGCACTCCCCCTCGCCCACCCCAAATACCGCAATAACCTCTCCAGAAGAGTAAGAACCCTCAAAAAGAGAAAAACTTTAATTTAACTTAACTTTGAACTTTTAACTTGATCCTCTGAACTATTCTGTTTTTAGAATAGGACTCAAGCTGGTTCTTGTATTAAACTAGTCATGTGAATTTTACTGGAACTTAAACGATACTATTTTAAGAAATGTTTCCTACTGATATTTTTGGAGGGATTTTTTAGTCAGTTTTTGCGGAATGTGAATTTTTATTTACACTTGTTAATATTTCCATGTTTTTGATGTATTTATTGTTCAATAAAATGCTTATATAATTGTTAAATATGTGTCTGTAAATCTTTTCTTCCCGAGCAGATCATTCCACAAATTATTCAGTTGGGTCTACTTGCTTAAAACTTGCTTTTATTTTTGAACTTCGGGTTTTTAACTGAGCTATCAGATTGAAGTCCCTACAATATCTTAAGCAATTTTTTTTCCCCATTACCCTTTAAATTTTCACTCTTTACCAGAGGTGGTGATTGGGACTGAAAAGAGGAGGGGGGAGCAAAAAAAAAAAAAAAAAAACTAAAAGCC
Organism: Uloborus diversus; assembly: GCF_026930045.1. Taxonomy (NCBI): domain Eukaryota; kingdom Metazoa; phylum Arthropoda; class Arachnida; order Araneae; family Uloboridae; genus Uloborus; species Uloborus diversus. The sequence continues at coordinate 13,330,514 of NC_072739.1, forward strand.
ATTGGATTTTTAGTGGCAGTTAGAAAAATGGAAAAAAAAAAAGAGGGGGAAAAGAGTACAGATTTTGCTAGGGCTGGTTATGAGAGCAGATGAGTGGTAAACATATAATGATATAATATAACTACTTTAATCACGTTTTTATTAAGATTCCCCCTTTTATTAAGATTTTCATGAATTTTGTACACAATAACTTTCTCCGAAGAAACACTTAGACATGAATTAGATTTACATTATTTACCCCAAAGAATGTTGAGACGTCATAAACACTTGGTAACAATTTCATTGAACAAGTTGATCTTTTTCAGTAAGTTACCGCCCTACAGCCAGGGCTAAGGCAGAAATATATGAAATACATCGCCAGCTCAATCATTTCCGTCCGAGGACTGAAGTTTCGTACTTATTAGCAGTCATCAGCCCGGAATGGGCTTGTTTAAGTAAAACAATTGATTTACCAAATATCTAAACAATGAATACATAAACTAAAAGTTACGGCTTGTGCTAAATACTGTTTCGTAAACAGATGTACAAAGAAAAACAAATAATTATCTCCTGAAATTCTTGACATTTGTGCTCATTTTTTAATTTCTAGCTTTCGTGCCTTAAATGAAAAAAAAAAAAAAAAAACCCTCAACAAGTAAAGTGTGGGAGAGGATTGCCATTGGGCTATCTTTCTCTTGTTCCAAACAATTTATTAGCATTTAAAAGTTGTCACAGCACATCTAAACCGGAATAGTTTAAAAATACCTAATTAAACACTATTTTATTGAAATTACTAAATTATAAATTAACTAATAATTTGATCAGCTCCACTAACGAAATTTTGAATCATTGACGAACAAGACAAAAATTCTGGAAAAAAGAATACTTCATTTACTTTTTTGTTTTCTCTAAAATTTTTCAAAAAGAGTTTGATTCTTTTTGAATAACAATTTGAAACAATCGCACTTTCTACAAAGTTGATTTTTGAGTTTTTAATATTTAGTACTTTTTGAATGTGGAAGAACGCTGCCTATTTTTTCGTATACTCCAAAAGTGTCGTATACGAGATTTTTGGTTTCTTTCTTTCATTTTTTTGGGGGGAGGGGTGCTCCATTGCACTTTAGCTAACTGCAAAAGTATGGCCATATCCCTGCAGTCCATAACTGCCTATATATATATATATATATATATATATATATATATATATATATATATTTTTTTTTTTTTTTTTTTAATTTTCTTTTAAATTTTATCTTTTTGGTGGTGTTTATCACTCACTTTTCAGTGCTGGCTCTACAATCTTTCTGAGCAAAGGAAAATCTGGTAAATCTCTCTCCCCCCCCCCTCTAGTTCCCGCACTCTCGCTTTGAGGAGAAAATTTCAGCAAAATATGCAAGGAATTGAAAGATTCAAAAGAAATGAAATAGCATCTCAATCCTTTTACGAAGTAAGATATTGAATTTTAAACCATTTCCTTTTTAGTAACAAAAGTTCTGTAGCCATAAATGGTTTACAGAGCCGAATATTCTACATAACTATTCGGTGCGAGTCAGTAACCTAACGAAGAGAGGGAGGCGGGGAATTTCCCGCCTATGAAGAAATAAAATTTGCAGCAGTAACAAGTGCGTGTCAAGAATTTTCTACTTGAAATTTTTTTTTTCAACTTCTGCGTTAATCCCAATTATATTATTAATCATAATACTCAGTCATCGCAGTTTTATCTGATTTAGGGGCCAGAAATAAAATTTATGAAAATGAATGAGCCGAGGAGGAGGAGAGATTCGGGGCAATGTCCTGAACGGAGAATGTTTCTCCTTCTGATCATAGAAAATTGCTAAAACTAATCTTCCGAACATATGATCCATCGAAATGAATTTTTTCTGGCTACGTTGTTGAATGTTAACAATAAAATCAACAAATCTCTAAAAGGCTCAAATTTTAGAACAGCGCCATCTGTAGAAAGTAAAGGCAGAATGAAAAGCGTCAAAAACATTTGAAAAATAACATAAACATAAGGAGAAAGAAAATGACCGTTGAAAGCAACTGCACAGATGCATGTATGCATACGCAAAACTCAGAAATATTTTTTTTGGATGATTAAACCGAAACATTTTTTGATTTTGTAAGCCCTGAAAACCCCTGCACACGCACTCAACAGACACTGGAATTGTTTGAAAAAAAGATGAAAAAGAAAACTTGAGGTGACCGATTCCTTTTTTTTTTTTTGAAGTACAGTACAGTCAAAGTTAAACCGAAACATTTCTTGATTTTGTAAACCCTGAAAATCCTGCGCACGTGTTACCAACATTGGAATTGTTGGGAAAAAGATTAAAATGAAAACATGAGGTGACCGATTCATTTTTGAAGTACAGTCAATGTCCCCTCCCCCTCCCAAGGGAAAAAAGGGGCTTACTGAATAACAGCGTGAAAATTCCGAAATTTTCGCAGACCAACTAATGAAAAATGTTTTTCGCCTCGGCCTTTAAAAATCAGTCGCAGCTCAGCTAGGCGGGAAAACTGCTTCTCCAGAAACACTGACCCTGTAAAAAGACAGGGTTACTATTTTTTTCTGCAGAAAAACTATGGCTATTCTCCCGGGATGGAAGACATACGGATTAGAAATTTCTTACAGGACTCCTCTAGATAGATAAGAGTCCTGTACCGTCCAAGAATAGTGTAACGGATTCGGTGCGACTTCCACTTTCTTGAAATGAAGACACAGTTCTTGATAAAAACACAGGAAATTTATTTACACTATGTACAGGAAAGATCTTCAACAACTGCTAAATTATTCATCAGCAATTAAGCAATTATCACACAACACCGTAAACTCAACGTTTACACACGTATTTACTTCCGAATACGAAAACAACACAGCGAAATGCCTCGCTATAAACAGAGCAAAATGCTCTCCGTTCGAAATCTGAATCGAAACTAACTGTTTATCCATCGCTAACGGCTTAAATACACCGAAAAGAAATTTCTCAAATATTCCACACGCTTCTGTAAAGTAGTAGACCGTTATCAATGAAAAGAAAGAAAATAGGGGTCGTATACTTTAGCCGAATGAAAAAGGGGTTGTATATTCATTACGGGAAACTATTTACAGGTTACCTTCCTACAATAATTACTATTTACAGGATTTGTAACATTGCCCCCTTCCTAAGGACTGCACGTCCCGGGCAGTACAATCCCCAGAAAGGGTGCCAAACTTCTATCACAAGTTCAGAAATACACACATTAAATAATAACCAATAGTGCATAGGAAACAACACAATAATAACAAGAAATATTACTAAACATTAAAAGCAAAAAAATTATCTACAACTTTTATGTTATCAACCATGGTTGTTTACGTAATACTCATGAACTATGGCCATAGTATGGGGCTAACCGATCATAATGTACAACCCTAGGTTTTGCATTAGGTGATTTTTGGATCCTCACTACGACGTCATTTAGTCGTTTGAGGACTTTGTAGGGTCCATCCCAATGCGACTGCAATTTGGGTGACAGACCTTTCCGTCGGATGGGATTCCATAACCAAACCTTGTCGCCTTCGTTGAATTCATGTCCAGTAGACCTTGTGTCGTATCGGGTCTTCATCTTCTCTGCCGCGATGTTGATTCGCTCTCGTGCGAAGTTATGAACGTCTTCCAACCGGGCCTGGAGATCCTGGATGTACTCCTCAGGCGATGAAGGCGCATCCGGAGGACGGCCGAAGACGAGATCACAAGGTAGCCGAAGCTCTCGTCCAAAGAGCATCTGAGATGGGGCATATCCGGTAGTCTCGTGGACAGCACTGCGGTAGGCCAGCAGGAACAAAGGTAGCTTCTTGTCCCAATCCTGTTGATTTCTGGATACCATAAGCGAGAGATTGTTCAGGATTGTGCGGTTAAATCTCTCCACCATGCCGTCCGATTGTGGGTGTAGTGGTGTTGTCCTAGTTTTCTCAATTCCGAAAATTTGATATAGGTCCTTAAACACAGCAGAGATGAAATTCCTCCCTTGATCGGAATGAATCTGCAAAGGTGTTCCATATCTCGAGATCCAATGTTGAACTAGAGTCTCTGCTACGGTGGTGGCCTCTTGATCTGGAATGGGATATGCTTCCGGCCATTTGGTGAAGTAGTCGATGGAAACAAGAATGTATTTGTTCCCATCAGCAGTTCTTGGTAGAGGACCCAAGATGTCGATCCCAATTCGTTCGAAAGGAGCTCCAACGTTGTACAGATGTAGCTTCCCTCTGCTTCTCTTCTTCGGTCCTTTACGAGCAGCACAGGCGTCACAAGAATGGCACCACTTCTCCACGTCATCCTTCGCCTTGCTCCAGAAGAAGCGCTCCCGAACTTTATTCAGGGTTTTCAAGACACCAAAATGTCCTCCAGTCGCACTACTATGTATTTCTTTCAGAACATCTGAAATCCTTGATCGAGGAAGTAGTAACTGCCACCTAGATGTCTTGCCGTCGTCAGATTCCCATTTCCGGTGTAGCACGCCGTTCCGTAAATGGAGTGAGTTCCATAAAGCCCAGTATCTTTTTGTTGCAGGACTGAAGATGGAAACGTCCTGCCAGCTAGGGCGTCGACTGTCACTTTCCATGAACTCTAAAATTGGTTTTATGTCGGGGTCTTCAAGTTGATGTTTTCGAACTTGGTCATCACTCCATGGATCAGGTTCTGATGATGTTGGAGTCACTGTCACCTGATAGGCGGTAGGGCTAGTCGTTCCATACTGTTTCTCGATTCGGGAACAATAGTGGCAGTTCTCAGGACAGGGTCTCCTTGATAAAGCGTCAGCATTACCGTGAGATAACCCTTTTCGATGCTTGATCTCCATGTCATATTCCTGGAGCCGCTGTATCCATCTGGCTATCTGACCTTCTGGATTCTTGAAGTTCAAAAGCCAAGTTAATGAGGCATGATCTGTCCGAAGCAGAAATTTTCGGCCGTAGAGGTAATGATGGAAGTGTTCTACAGCTTTCACTATGGCCAGTAACTCCTTTCTGGTGACGCAGTAATTTCGCTCCGACTTTGATAAGCATTTGCTCCAATAAGCGATGACATGTTCATTTCCGTCAATTTCTTGGGATAAAACAGCTCCGATGCCCTCGTTGCTCGCATCAGTGTCCAGGATGAAGGATTTTTCAGGCTGAGGATAGGCGAGGATAGGCGTTGATGTTAAAGCCTCCTTCAGTCGTAGAAATGCATTTTCGCATTCTTTGGACCATTCAAACTTTTGCTTGCTCTCCGTCAGCTTATGCAAAGGTCGTGCAATGTTGGAAAAACCCCTCACAAACTTCCTGTAGTACGTGCAGAGCCCCAGGAAACTTCGCAGCTGATGGATGTTTTCGGGACGACTCCAACTCTTGACAGCAGATACCTTCTCTGGATCGGTCTGTACACCCTCAGAAGAGATGATGTGACCAAGGTAGTTCACTTCCCGGCGGAACAAATTACATTTGGACGGGCTTAACTTCAGATTGGCTTCCTTAAGCTTTTGCAGCACTTTCCAAAGATTTGCCAGATGTTCTTCGAAACTGCGTCCCACGATGATGATATCGTCTAAGACCAGACAGGATTCGTAGGAAAGTCCTCTTAACACTGTTTCCATAAGACGCTCGAAAGTAGCTGGTGCATTGGAGAGGCCGAAGGGCATCACTTTAAACTGCCATAAGCCTTGTCCAGTTGTAAACGCTGTCTTCTCTCGGTCCTCAGGGTGTATCTCAACCTGCCAGTAGCCGCTCTTCAAGTCCAGGGTCGAAAACCACTTGTGTCCGGAAAGAGTGTCCAAGGTATCGTCTATCCGTGGAAGAGGGTAACTGTCTTTCTTGGTGATTTCATTCAGCCGTCGGTAATCGACACAAAATCTGGTGGAGCCATCTTTCTTTCGGACCAGGACGATGGGAGACGCCCAAGGACTGGATGAAGGTTCGATTACATCGTTCTCCTTCATCTCTTTCAGGAGGGTCTCAACCTCTTCCTTTTTAGCGAACGGTAGTCGTCTTGGATGCTGTTTAATAGGGGGGTGTTCTCCAGTGTAAATCCTATGCTGCGTTAAATTCGTACGGCCAACATCCTCCGATGTAGATGAAAACAGATGCTTGAAGTCGTCCACCAATTGTTCCGCAGCAGTTCTTTGATCCTTCGATAAGGGTGCACTCCCAATTAACTTCGATGTCAAATACTCAGAAGACACAGTCTCGGGGGAATTGATTCTTCTAATGATGCAGTTTACGGGAGTACAAGTTGCTAACACTTCGCCTTTCCGGATATTCCTTGGCCTTTCACTCACGTTGGCGACTCTCACAGGAATTACATTCTTAGAAAGGTCCACAAGCGTAGATGCTACCAGCACTCCTTTTAGTCTATTGCTTAGGTTAGGGTATTCAATGAGTCCAAATCGAAAACTGTTGCTTTCTTCAAGGGAGCCAGGTATTAATGATTCTGACCTTGAGGGAATCGATAAATCTGTTTGAGCTATTATTTGATGAGCGGATTTTACATCACTCTCTGCAGAGAAAACGGCTATGTCTTCTCTCATCGAGTGCAGCTCATTAGTCTTGAAGTCGAGAGTGAAGTCATATTTCTTCAAAAAGTCCAATCCGAGAATGAAGGGGTCCGTGATATTGGCGACGAATGCCGTATGATGGTAGGTGGCATTCCCAAACACTATTTCCAAGTCCACTTTACCGTCAATCTCAATTTTGTCACCTGTCACAGTCTGGAGACTTACGCGTGGCGATGTCCACAGCAGTTTCAATCCAAATTCACGAGCCACATCTGTCCTAATGATTGTCACATTGGCTCCAGTGTCAACAATCAGTCTGCAGGGGTTCCCATTTACATGTGCGTAAATGAAAAGTCCATCACTGCCACTACTAGAAGAGGAAATCTGCAGAGCTTTAGTGGTGGTGATTTCCTTCCCTCGCGTAGCTTGGCGAGTCGGACAACTCCTTCGCAGGTGTCCTTCACTACCGCATTTCCAGCACTTCTGCTCTTGTTTCTTTTGGGCTGTTATGCTGCTCAAATGTCTTGTCAAGTCACCGAGTTGTCTCTCAAGTTCAGCGAGGTGGGACGACCTGGAATCAGACTCATCAGCTTCCTGAGTCCGGATTAGATGGCGATCCACACGGGTTGCTTCTTGGGCGGCCTCGTATCTCATCGCATACACAACGGCAGAATTCAGGTCTTTGACATCCGCCATCCGTAGAGCTTTCTGGATTTCCGGATCTCGAACCCCGTCGATGTAGTAGTTGAGTGCCAGGTTGTCTCGAACATCCGCAGGACAGTCGCAAAAAGCAAGATGAGACAGTCTCTCGATGTCCGCCGCAAGCTCTTGCAGGGTTTCCCCGGTTTTCTGGAAACGGGACTTCAACTGGAGTCGGCTGAAATCTTTCTGGCATTTCTCACCGAAGCGAAGCTCCAACGCAGATGTGAGGGCGGCGAAATCCAGGCGCTGGCTGTCCGGAAGGGTCTGAAGAATGTCCGCTGCTTCACCTCTCAGGGATGCTGCAAGATGGCAGGCCTTGGTAGCAGAGTCCCATCCGTTCGCTTCCGCCACTATCATGAATTGGGTCTTGTACACCTGCCACGAACTTTTCCCATCAAATGTGGCCAGTTTAATGGACGGTCGAGCAACCGATGTGGGAGCGCCAAACTGTACAGAGCTGCTTTCCGCGATCGCCAATCTCCTTTCCATGTTTTTAATTTTCTCATCCACATGATTTTCAACTGTTGCGATACGGTTTTCTACTGTTTCAAACTTTTCATCAAAAGCATCAACTCGATGCTCTATCTCTTTAAATTTGTTTTCCATCACAGTCTTTACCGAAGTAAGGTCGTTTTTAATTTCCTCTTGGTTAGAAGCTAAATCATTTTTCAGTACCATTAAATCACTTTTCAATTGTTCTTGATTAGCCGCAATGTCATTTTTCAATTGTTCTTGATTTGCAGTAAAACTTGCAGTCAAATCACTTTTCGCAGCATTAATTGCTTCCAGAAGTTGTTTTAATTGGTCATCCATTGCGCGAGTAATCACCATAAAAACAAAGTCTATAAATTCAAACAGTCCTTATGAAAAAATGTCCAAAGTCACTCTTACTCCAAGAAAGTCCTGAAGTAGCCCCACGTTGGGCGCCAAATTGTAACGGATTCGGTGCGACTTCCACTTTCTTGAAATGAAGACACAGTTCTTGATAAAAACACAGGAAATTTATTTACACTATGTACAGGAAAGATCTTCAACAACTGCTAAATTATTCATCAGCAATTAAGCAATTATCACACAACACCGTAAACTCAACGTTTACACACGTATTTACTTCCGAATACGAAAACAACACAGCGAAATGCCTCGCTATAAACAGAGCAAAATGCTCTCCGTTCGAAATCTGAATCGAAACTAACTGTTTATCCATCGCTAACGGCTTAAATACACCGAAAAGAAATTTCTCAAATATTCCACACGCTTCTGTAAAGTAGTAGACCGTTATCAATGAAAAGAAAGAAAATAGGGGTCGTATACTTTAGCCGAATGAAAAAGGGGTTGTATATTCATTACGGGAAACTATTTACAGGTTACGTTCCTACAATAATTACTATTTACAGGATTTGTAACAATAGCATTCGGTTCTCTACACAGACACATTAAAGGAAAATCGAAATATAATATATACCACATGCTATCGCAGAAAAAACTTTCCGTTTTTATACTGGTAGCCCATCTCATAGGGGATTGAGACCATTGAGAAGGAATACTAATGGAGGGAGCCATAGCAAATGTCTCAGTGAAATAAGCTTGGTGAGGCTTCCCAGGTCAGGTGAGTTGTTTGGCTGGGAAGTTGTCGTGTTTTGGCACGCAATCGCTCTTTTGGCATTTAACATTTTTCATGCGACGGCGGCGGCGCTTATTATGAAGTCGGGGCTACAAATCAGAGCAACTCTGGGTCCAACTCCTTTACCGCATAATAAATAAATAAATAAATAAATAACGCATACAAATACAGGCCTGTCGTTCAAACTCCCTCTCCCCACTTCTTTCCGGATTTTAAAATATAATGTAATCGCATTTTTCATGTATTTTGATGTTTATTCTCTGAAATGAAGGGCGTGTACAAGTAGTTTAAAGTGTTCTGTTATTGACTGAAAATTTATGGATTCATATGTATTGTAATCAATGTCTTGAAATGATTTCATACATGGGCATACTAGTATTTAAATTGAAGCATAAAAATAGCAAATCTTTATTCTTGCGCATCTGCTGTTCACAGGAGCTTGGCGAGAAGATACTCGCCAGCAATGCAAATGTACACAATATGCTTAAGAGCCGTTGAAATAATTTTTAGTTAATTAAATAGTGTTTTTTTTTGGGACTAAAATATTTTTTGCACTCAAGATATGCAATGTTTTATAACTTTTATAGGTAAAATAAGTACAAAATTTTAAAAATTACAGGCAACTGTGGAATATGTAATCGTTGAATGCATATAAATTTTATTTTTTCTTCATTTAGAAGTAAAAAACATTCGTACATGCTAGGGAGACGTTACTGGACCTCCTGGTGTTGCTTTTTCCTCACAGTTTACAATGCTAGAATACTGCATTATTACTATAAATCTAATTTCTCCCTTCTGCAGCTAAAGGTTGTTATCATGCATGGTATTTTTCCCCAAATGAAACATAATCGTAAGTTTTTAACTTATCGTTTTTATTTGTTTATGGTCAGCAATCGACTTCTCTCTTTTTTTTTTTAATCAAATTTGTGAAAGACAATATTTTTTTACGACCACGATGTCCAAAAAGTGAAAACATGGAAGACTAATTTATATAAACATTTCCACAGAAGGCCCCCTGAATCTTTTTTCCCCACAATATCACCAGAGATCATCTAAAACTGTGTTCTTAAGACTAAAATATCAAAATTTTCCCGGCGGAGGACCCCGTACCCCCCTTATCTAATGAGGAAATCTTTAAGTGTACCCCCCTCAAAAAAAAAAAAAAAAAAAAACATTCTATGGCTGCGCCACTGCCTCCTTGTCGCAAAATTTTCGAAGTTTGTCTTAAATTGCGTTTTTAGATCATCAAATTTCAGAAAAATTAGAGTATGAGGAGAAAAATTGTTTTTGATCTTTATTATTATTATTATTATTATTATTATTATTAATATAATTATTATTATTATTTTAATAATCAGTCGAAGATGGCCCTGAAGTTCAACCCTTGCTATAACGTCAATAAACGTAAGAGCTATAATCTTGTTTTTAAGGCTTCAATATCTACAAATTTCAGCTGAGCCCCCTACCCTCTGCCTTTCAAAGTTGCGTTTTAATGCAACAATTTAAAAAATATTCGGCTGACAACCCCTGGACCCCTGCCCCTCTATCAGATGGAATTTTTTTTCCAACGTGCCCCCCTCCCCCTCCAAAGTCAGAATCCTCCTACGACACTGCCACCACCGAACCTCTTCTCCCCTAACATTACCAAAGATCGCCAAAAATACGTTTTTAAGACTAAAAGTTCGAAAAATTTCCGGGGGAGAAACCCCTTTAACTTCGGAATTAATATTATATTTACTGTTGGGTTCAACTTCATATCGGCTTTCTCTTAAACCATAATCAGTTCTTTATAGAATTGCCCTAGAACAAACAGCGCTGATTACAGGAATATCAGTTGGAGGCGAAAATATATGCAGACGTTTGTTGAGAAAATAGGAAAATTATTGGGAAAGTTACAGCCTTTATGTTTAACATGTGTCGCCTTGTGAAAATTCCTTAAAAAATGCTCTGCCGTGAAATATCTAACGAAACGAATTTTTATTTCCTTACACATCTTAACCAAATTTCAATATATTTGATTTTTTTTTCATTTGCATAATTTCTTACAGTAAACTAATATTAGGTTCTCCCCCCCCCCCCAAAAAAAAAAAACATTACTTGATTAAACGAAGCATTTTCGATGTGGTGAGTCATTCTCGCACAGAGATCACCCGCAACTTTCTTAAATTCACGAATCCAACGAACGGGTTCAACGGGTGGGTGAACGATCCTCCGATGCGAAAACCGTCAATGAAATACAACAAGTTAGAACGCATGTAACAAAAAGAAGAATATTTTTCGAGTACTCTAACTCCTCACACTAAGCAAGGAATTATGATTCAAACTCTATAAAACGGCATGGTTAATAATACTGGACAAGACAAGACAAGACATTGAATTTTCACAGGCCTGGGTGAATACCCATTTACCTGAAATCGATTAGGGTCAGTGGAGTAGACAAAAATTGTGCGAAGCACTCAATGTATGAAACATAAAAAAGGGGGGGGGGAGATGGCAAGGAGGGGGGGGAAGGGGAAAGAGCGAAAATAATTAAAAAAGGACGTCGTCAGGGCCACACTTGTGAAAAAAAAAAAGAAAAATAAATGAATTGAAAAAAAAATTGAAAATTTTGAAAAATTTAATTCAATTTTGGAAAACTTGAGAAAAGTTCATAGTAAGGTTGACTGTTTTTTGTCAGTTTATGAGAAGATATTTTTGTATGTTTTTTGTCATTTTGAAAAATTATATAATATTTTTTTTTTTTTTTTTTTTTTTTTTTTTTTTTTTTTTTCCCCTAGGGAAACATTAGAAGAATAAACAGCACCAAAAGCAAAAGGCCCACTTAAGGGGGAAAGAGATCATCATAATCAGCTTGTGGGTTTGGGAGAGGGTTGTTTTTTGTGCTTAAGGAGTCGTAATCAAGGAGCCTGCAGTGGGCGGGGTACCTATGCTTAGGATTTCTAATTTCGTTGAAAATGGCTTGCTCTCTGATGAGCGGATTTGGGTGAGAGTGGAGACTTCCATAGAAATTTCTGGCCTCCCGGATGATTTGATGTGAAATGGATTTAATATTGGCATCTCTGTGAATGTCCCTGCCTTTAATAAACCAGGGAGAATTGCTGATAGTTCTGAGGATATTGTTTTGAGTGGTTTGTAATTTTTTGACAATTTTCTTTGCAGTGAAACCCCAGATGAAGATGGCGTACATAAGGACTGGCCGTAAGACAGTTATGTAAAGGAGTCTCTTACTAGTAAAGGGAAGGTGACTGTACTTGTTGAGAAGGGCCCTCATTTGGTGTTTTCTAAAATTAGTTTTATCAGTTTGGATTTTTTTATGCTTCGCAAAAGTGAGTTTTCTATCTAGAGTGATACCGAGATACTTGACATGGGAGGAATAAGTGATATTGTCTTCGTTAATTTTTATTTGTTTTGGGTGGTGGGCGTCGCCTTTGGAGAAAAAGATAGCTTGAGTTTTGCTGGTGTTAATTGTAAGCTTCCAGTAGTCATACCAGGTGGCAATAGTATTAATGTGGTCTTGTAAACGTTTGCGAGCAAAGTTTCTGGAGTAGTGCTTTGAGATTATGGAAAGGTCGTCTGCAAACAGTGAAAGAACAGTGAATTTGTGAAGAGGGAGGTCGGACATGTAAATGGAAAAGAGGGTGGGGCCTAAGACACTTCCCTGAGGGACTCCGGCTGTGATTTGCCTAGGGGTGGAGGAGGAGGAGCTTATTTTTACCTGGAATGTGCGTTGATGAAGGTAGTTGAAAATGATAAAAATGATGTAAATGGGGAAATTGTGCTGGATTAACTTGTAAATGACACCAAGATGCCAAACTTTATCGAAAGCCTTGCTGATGTCAAGGAAAACTCCTACGGAATACTGATCGTGATTAAAACCGTCAATAATGCAGTTAATATTACGGAGGAGCTGGTGAATACTGGAATGTTTTGGTCTATATCCGAATTGTTCAGGCTGAATGACGTTATTTGAATCACAATACTTCATTATTCTGTTTTTTAAGATTTTCTCGAAGATTTTTCCAAGAACGCTAAGAAGGCTTATGGGGCGATAGCTCTGAATATTAGTGAGAGGGGTTTCTTTTTTATGTATACAAACCACTACAGCATGTTTCCAGCTATTGGGAAAATAACAAATTTGGAGGCATCCATTAATAATCTTAGTGATGTTGGTTATGACTTTGAGGGGGGAATTTTTAAGCATTTGGGTGGAAATTTTGTCGCTACCAGGAGTTTTCTTATTCTTGAGGTTTTTGATTACGTCGTTAACTTCTTTAGGGGAGCAGAACTCAGTGACGGTAGGATTAGCATTATTGCATAGGAAGTTGTATACTGTGGAGCTGACTTCAGAGTCGAGGGGGGAAGAAAGGTTGCTGGAGAAGGTGGCCTCAAAGCTATCAGCAAAAGCATTAGCTTTATCCTCATCTGAGTTAATCGTGCCCTGGGGGGTGGTGAGAGAGGGGATGGGGGTTTTAGGATTTCTAAAGTTTCTAGCGAGTCTGTAAAGGGTACTATTGTCACTGGGGAGATTCGAGATAAACTCATTCCAGGAGCTAGTTTTGTGTTCTTTGACAAGATTTTTTATGATATCAGTGAGGTGGTTTAGCTCCGTTTTATACGGGGGATAAGCAGTCTCACGCCACAGCTTTTTAAGTTTGTTCTTGATTCTGATGATTCTTCTAATATGGGGGGGGAGCCTGAGTGGGGGGGAAGAAGTGGTGATGCGAACAGTGCTTTCGTCATAGGCTGAATGGAAGGTTGAGGTTAGAACGTTTATTTCCTTATCAATTTCAGCAGTAGTTTTGGTGTTGGGGTTTCCGTTGACTTGGTCGTGGAGAAGAACGTAAAATTTGTTCCAATTGGTGGAATTAATGAAATACTTGTGTTTCGGGAGACCAGAGGTGAGAGAGAGGGTCAGAAAAACTGGATTGTGATCTGATGAAAGGAGATTTTCCGAAATGATAAGGTAGGGGAGCTTTAAGTTGGTGATAGCAATATCGAGGGTGGTGGGGGAGAAGTTGCCAAAATGAGTGGGGGTGCGAGGGGCAAGAATTTGGTAATCATTTTCAGTGGCATACTTGTAAATAATTTCACCTTTGGAATTTCCAACACCTATGTTCCAGAGTTTGTGCTTCGCATTCAAGTCACCAAAGAGGATGAAGTTTTCAGTGTTTTTGGTGATTTTGTCGAGATCAGCGATGGTGGGGGTTTTGAGGGGGGGAATATAAGCTGAGCAAATGTTGACCTTAGAGTTGTTTATGGAGATGGTGATAGTCGTGTTTTCAAAGCTGGGGGTGTCAATAGTATTGATGTTGTGATTAAGGCTATGACGAATAAAAATGAGGGTGCCTCCACCTTGGCCTATGAGGCGATCGTTACGTTGGCAGACGTAATTTGGAATGGTGGCGCGAGTACCAGCCTTGAGATGGGTTTCCTGGACAAGAATAATGTCCGGTTCATAGTCAGCAGCGAAATCGCGAAGCTCGCTAATTTTGGAAGATATGCCATTGGCATTCCAGGAAACCAAACGCAGGCTGTTACTCGCGGCCATTATTGAGGAGCTGGGTAAAGATAAGCTGGAGAGCTTGCATATTTTGGATCATTTGCTGGAATATGGTGTTTACTGCTTGAAGAGTGGAGTTATTAATGTCTGAATTTGTTGTGGGATTTGTGCTAGTTGCTATATTATTTAAATTTAGGGGGGGGAGAGAGGGGAAAAAAGGGGGGGAAGTTTGATTTTGCTGATTTATGTTGTTTAAGATCTCAGTGGCCTGTTTGCGTGCGGTCCAAATATTTTCTTTATTGGCCGAGTGGATTTTGGGTCTAAGAGGGCAGTCAGGGGAGTTGGCAGTATGGGGGCCTTCGCAGAGAGCACATTTGGGGGGATCAGTGGGGAGGTTATCACATTCGAAAGTATTGTGTGGATTTCCACATTTAACACATTGGGGGCGTCGGGTACAACAACGGCTTGAGTGGCCAAATTGTTGGCATCTGAAGCATTGTGTGATGCGGCCGCCTTTCTTTTTGAGGGGTTCAATCTTAACTCTGATATGGGAAATAGTCTCAAGGTTGTAGATATTTTTGTTATTTTCATTTTTTGGGAGGTGAACAACAAAGAGGGGCATAGGATTTTGTTCTTTGCCTTTTTTCATTTGTGTCATTTTGTTAACTGTGAATTTTTTTTCAACCAGCTCGGCTTTGATGTCATCAATTAGCATATTAATTGGCAGTCCGCGAATTACTATGATTAAATCCTTTTCTTCATTAAGGGGATGGGTGTGGGACTCCAAGCAGTAATCTTCAATATATTTACGAATAGTTCTGTAGTCATCTGGGGTAGTGGGGTAAACTATTAGCATTGGGTCTTTAGTATGTTGGTTAATTGCAATTCTCCCTGTAATTTTTGAGCCAGTGATGTCCGAAAGTTCTTTGAGGAGGTCGACTTGACCTGTGGGGTTATAGATTGTGATTGGTGGAATATGTTTGTGGTCTGGGTTCCTGTAATTTTTATTGCTTTTTGGCTGATTTTCACTATTGGTTGTAGGGGGGTCATTAGTAACTTGATTCTCAACTGGGAGACCATCATATGAGTTTTTTGTAGGGAGGGGGGGATAATCCTCGATTACTGTATTTTTTGCAACTTTGTTAGGGGGAGGGTAGTTGAATTCATCATTATTGTCGTCATAATTTTCATTATCCTCGTCGGATCTGGTCCTTTTTTCACTCGAGGTTTTGTATGGGATTGCTTTATCTCTGAGATCCTCATCTTCATTTGACTGGGATTGTTTAGCATACAGTAGCTGGGTTAAGTGGGCAATTTGCTTTTGGTCACATGACCTAAGTTGGGTGGCAATTTGTTTGCTATATTTTCTGGAAGTCCTATTATTGTCGATTTCATCATCGAAGGCCGATACAAGAGATTGAAGTTTTTCGGCGATAGCCATTAATTCATTGCAATTTCTAGCCTTACTAATTTTGACTTCAAAAGCGGTCTTACTCCACTGATAATCCCTGATCAATAAGGTAAATTGGGATTCACTTACCCTATGATTCTTCAGATATTTCCTCCTTTCAAGAGCGAACTTGGCTTCGTCTTGTTTGTCTTTATCGGGAGATTTGTCATTAGTGAGATCCATTTCTGCTTCATCTTCTGAGACATCATCAGGATGTTTGAAGAGGCTCATAATTGCAGATGAGGGGGGGGCGATTAGTAATATAGCCTTAAAAAAGGCTCTTCTCGCCAGGGAAAAGCTAACTGCGCGCAGCTTAATCCGTCCGTCGACCCGATTAGACCGAGGCCTAACCGTCGAGGAGCAAATTCAGCCCTGACAGAATAGCTCGGAAGGAGAGGGGCCAGCGAAGAACCGGTCCCGTCGTCAGAGAGAGAGTACACACGTCCGCTACGAACGGTGTCCATGGGTGAATGAAAATCGAATCTGAATAATACTGGATACGGGACCTTTTAGATATAAGTAAAATTGCACGGAGAAAAAAAAACTGTTTACTAAAATTTAGACCGACTTTTTAGGTCTCCCAGTTAGTGCCATAACAAATTCGTTCAAAAACTATCGATCAGATGAAGTTGATCGCTTATTTACTGCATTCCGATGATTCTAGTTCTTTTCACGAAATAAATTTTTCTCCGACAATAGTTTCTGATACATTTGATAGATGGCAGTACAAACAGACCATGTTTAGAGACACTGCCATCTTGACGACAGTGTTTAGAGATCCTGCTGGCGACCTACTTTCACGCCGCACAGTGGAGTATTTGACTGAAAATCCTGGCCAAAAGTCCAAAATTAAAAATTTACCCAATTTTTATGAAAATTTATTCTATGATAGTTGACTAACTGGTGCATCGATCGGCACCTGTTTTGGAAACCTGAGTCACGTACAATTGCTCATAGCCTCGGTAAAAGATGAGATTTCTATAAGAATTTTCGCTTTTTTGTCACGTTTCAGCTTAATTATTACGTTTCAATGTAGATTTTTTTTTGTGGCTTTATAAATGAATGGAATTGACCCAAATTAATTTTACGGGATAAAGAAATGTCAGGGCTTTGTGCTAATTATAAATTAAAGTAAATATTTTTATTTTCTTTTTGTAAAAAAAATAAAGAAAACTTGGTACGGAAGATTTTTAAAGGCTTTTCGCCTTAATTTATAACTAGAGAAAGCTTTTTAAATGGGTGTCGGGCTCGGTCGGGCTGTTTTGAAAGTTACATCGTATTTGGCAAAGTCTCTAGTGCTAATTTCTGCAAAAAAATCTTCCGCCTACAACTGCCCTTTTTTTTAATGATTTTTTTTAAAAAAAAGTGCATAATCCAATCGTTTTGTGACAAGTCATAATTTTAAGCTGAAATTACCAACAAAGATTTAATAAATTTGTAAAAAGTTATCAAAAGTACTACTGAATGAAAAAAGCAACATATTTAAGCGCACAAACATCAATAAAATTTCAGACACGAGTTTCAGGGTTACGAGAAACCGCTTCATGAATGTATAAAAGTTTAAGCTATGAAATGAGAATCATTGAATTAATTTCGAAAATGCTTAGCTTTATGCTTCGTTAAAGGAATTCATTGCACCCCTAAAACATGTGTTTGCGTTTAATTATGTTAATTTTCTCATGTACGTTAATGAGGCAATAAATTAAATAATTTTGTGATCTCGCTAAGAAAATTTTCTCTTTCTTAAAATTGAGAAAGATTTTAAATAAAATAAATAAATATTTATATTTTTTCAGATTATCGTTGCAAATAATGTGCTGGGGGAGGGGGGGGTCTTCCCCCCCTTATACGTAGTATATTTGTAATTTTCTACTAACGCTAGCGAACTATCCACATTTAAGACATCTTACCAACTCATTGTGAAATTGAAGTTGTATTAAATTTTAGTTCCAAGTTTTAGTTCACACAATTTTTAGCGGGACACATCACGCTATGTAAAACTAAGGATCGACCCAAGGTACGGCTATATGTACAGCATATAAAATTCAAAAACAAAGAGCTTTTGAATATCCATTTCCGAGTGTTTTTACAGTTTTAACTTCCTAGTTCATTTTTCTTTTTTTTCTTTTTTTTTTACAATAGAAAAAAGGTTCTTTGTAACCCCGAAACCCTTGTCTTCAATTTCTTTTGTGCATGATTAACTCAGGGTTTTAATGATTGAAACTGAACGAAAAGAATAACATTGATTTTTTTTGTTTCAAATTAGTGTTTTGTAAAGAACACTAGGATTTTTTAACCGTTTTTATTTTTATTTAATTTATTTTTCTTCTTAATTACACATCTTCGACGAAAATGATGGGGAAAAATAGCCATACCTTCGCATTAAACATGTTTACTTATCACTTGTTCAAGCGTTTTTGGCAAGCAGCCAAGTGCTGCAACCATTTCGGATCGAGTGAAAATTATTGAAAATTTTTATTTCAACTCATTGAAAAAAAATTCATTATAAATCAGTGAAACAACATAACTTCACCGTTTTTGCTTTAAATGAAGATCAGGTGTTTATATTATTTCCTTAAAAAGTTTCAGAGCCATACCATTATTAGAATACCGGATGCAGGAATTTTAGTTCACATTGATTGAATAATTGAAAAAAGTCGAAAAAAGGACCTCTCTTTGTAAATTCCTAGAAATTCGGTTAATTACGTTAGAACTTCAAACAAATCATATTTTCGAAGAAAATTATTTTTCCTATCTTGTGATGCATTGGTTTTTTTTCTACGTTCACTAGGATCGTTTTTACGGTCGTAAACATGCAAAAGTCTAGACCGTGGATAAAACATTAAATATTTCATTTTCTAATTCAAATTTTAAAAAATCAAGCTTCAAATTGTAACATCAGGCTTTCAGACAACTTGTATACAAAGTTTCGTGTCTTTAAGTGGAATAGCTTCGCCGTACAGCGCACAAACACACAGAAGGGAGTTGCCTTCAGATGAGTGAAAATTTCCAACTAGTTTTGGCCAGGATTTTCAGTCAAATACTCCACTGTGCGCCGTCCGGAACTTCCAGTGACGTCTATTTCTCCCTCACGTGAGGGAGGATCGCTGAGAAAATAGTCGGTTGCAACATTTCGTGCTACGCTCAAACCCCCTAGTGATAAATTTCTCCCTTTCGCCCTGCAACTCGAGACGCGGAAACGATTGACCAATCAAATGTTTCCATATCTCACCTCACTAATGTTTATCCAAACAGCTACACGTGTTTTATAAGATTAACTCAGTCAACTTTATTTCTCTGTATAGGGGTAAATTAATTTTTCATTTACGACTTTTTAGTTGACTCCTCTGTGGCATGAAGAATTTTTTTTAGTTTGTTAAAAGGAGCACACTACACAAAGCACATTCGCTTGAAAGCATTTTTCTTTGCTAAAGAAGTAATACTGCAGTCATTGTGAAACACAAAATACATACTTAATTCACCGTTTGCGAACTCAAGGGAAGGTAATATCGCCGTTTGTCCAGTAATTTTTCGTTGATGGGACCAAAAATTTACATTTTTAAAAATATGTGTAGAAGTACCTAGAAGAGCCATATTGATCCGAAGCTATTTGCAAAATGCTAGATTTATTTCTTAGCTTATAAAAAATGCAAAATGAAAGAAACCACATGGTAATTTCTTGGAAAAACCATAATGTTAATGCAAACGGTATGTAGTATCAAAATATCTCAACTGTATCATGGCTTTAAGAACAGCCAGCAATTGCTTTCAAATTCGCAAACAAATAATTTCTGAATTCTTCAATTAAGCTTATATGTTATGAAGCTATGATTTTCATAATTAAAAAAAAATAAAAATGCATTAAATTTTTGCATTAGTAATGTTTCTGGAGTCTAGGGGAAAGGGGCAATCGTTCTCAATTTAGGCCTCATTCCCCCTCCCCGCCCCCTCTGAAGAAAACGTGACTGCGTTCTTCCAGGGAAGACGTTTCGCCAGAGCTGCAATAAATCTCCTAGGGATTTGAATAGTCGTCGATTTTAATTTTTTACCTTCTGCCTGAAATATTTTGGGACAATTTTTTTTGTGCAATCACAATGGCTTATTGTTCTCATTTGACTGTTTTGAATTCCTATCATTTTATTTTCCTACCAGCGCCCTCTGCCAGCACCACCGTCGCGTCGACCGGCCTCACGATGCTTCTCCTCTTGCGAAAACCGTCTCCAGGTTGCGTCCATATCATACACACACACACGCATACACGCACACACACACACTCATGCCTGCGCACATACACAAACACACACTCCTACACATACACATACACACACTCATGCCTGCACACAGACACAAACACATATGCCTACATACACACACACACACACACACGAAGGCCTACACACACACGCGCGTACACATACATGCGCCTACACAAACACACAAGCGCATTCATACACACACACGCCCGTGATTGTGGAAAACATAATTTGAATTCAAGATGCCAAAAATTCAAATTAATATTATTTTTTCTTTGTCACCTGCAAGCGCATAGTCTACGGATTCATTGATGATTGTTTTTTTGAGCAATCACGATTGCTTATTGCTTTCATTTGACTGTTTTTGCCGTCCTATCATTTTATTTTCCCACCGCTACCCTCACTACCATCACCGTCGACCGGATCCTCTGCTCCTATAGCGAAAACCGTCTCCAGGATGCATCCATGTCATACACACTTGCGCATACATACCCAACTACACACACACACAAACGCATACACACACATACACCCACACACACATACACCCACGCATACATACAGACATCTAAATATATACACACACACATACACACAACTACCCACACATTCATGCCTGCACATAGACACAAACACATATGCCTACACACACATACACATACCCCCCCCCCCACACACACAAACACACACGCCTACATACACACATAATTTGAATTTAAGATGTCAAAATTCATATTAATTTTTCTTTTTTCTTCGTCAATTTCTACAGTATGTTGTTGAGTTATGCCGATTTAAAAATGGCTCTAAAAGTTGCGCTCTCGTAGCACAGCGACAGAGGAAGAATGCGCCGAAATCCAAAGGACTGGTAACCAAATCACGTGGTACAAGACAACGAAATTATATACATATATATATATTTGATCTTCTCCCCACCACCCCCGTCGTAAAACTTGTTGCCTTTACTACTGCTTCAGCGAACTGAATGGAATAGCTTGTGTTTATGTATCTTTCAATGGTCTAAGACTGCGGCAACGGCAAGGTTATGTGACATTAATATTTCAAGGTCATGCATATCATTATTTGACCTTGAATATTTTAGAAAGTAGATTTTTTTTTTTTTTGAAAAAAGTATACAGTTTGCTCACTAATGTGTTTTATACGTGGTAAAAATTTCAAAATGGCACAGCAATAGGATCATACTGAAATTTAAATATGAAGTATTTCGATTCCGCAGAATATTGCAATTCTCCAAACGTGCGGTTGCTAAGTGAAAAGGAATACTAAATTTTCAAATAGAAACTGTGAAAAAGGAACTTTTTTAACTGTCGAAATATCACGTTGCCTCTTTTCGAGTACTTTGGGAAATCTCACGAAAAAGAAAAAAAAAAAAAAAAAAAAAACAACAATTGGTTAAAAAAAAATCTATACTTTTCGATCATCACGTCGGTAGACTCAAACCAGAAAATTTTGTATAAATCGACGATGGGTCCTTTTCAGAGGCTCGTTGATTTGGCGATAGTAAATGCGACATCGCTTCCATGATCTCTTGTCTCCATCGTCGTAACTAGTTATTTTTACAGAGCAACATCCTCATAGAGATAGTAGCCGATCCACTGATCGAGTAACACTCCTTAAGTCCCCAAAAATGAAACTTGCGCCACGGTATGATAATTTGATAATACTTTTTAGTAATGTTTGACATGCAGGGAAATGCATTATTTTGATAAGGCCGAACTGGATCCGATAACTTAACAGTTTGGCTGGTAACACTGATTTTAGGAGAATGAAGAAACGAAAACAATGAACGCTACCTACTGGCGTCGGGGGTCAATCCACTGAAGTAAGGGTTAAAATTTCAACTATCACATCACCAAACAGGCAATTGCTTCGTTCAAATTTGGAATTAATTTTCACCCGTCATACTTTGACGGACAATAGTCTAGTAAATAAATATTAAAAGAAAGCTGAAAAAGCATCTGTTCAATTGAATAACTTTAAAACTATCACAAAAGGCACAATCATTAACTCTCAATTCAAATCATCCATACCTTAAAGTCAATTCCGTACCAAGAGGTTTATTGAAATAAGGAGTTCGTAGTTAAAAATGAACCAGAAATTAGTTTTTATTCTAGCGTCAAAACATTGCGAATTTGCTTTAGTAGTGCCATCTAGGAGAAGAAAGTAAAAACAAACAACTAAGAGTTTTCTCCACCTGTCTTAATTGTTATGAAAAGCTGCGTTAAACATTAAAACGTAACCCCCCCCCCCTTCAATAATTTTCAAATAATATTTTAAATGATAACACAAATTGAATAAATGGATGTGCACGTGGTCGTACCGAAATTTAAATTCAAAAAGGCATAATGTATTTCAAGGGTGAAGAAAAAAAATATATTTTCATTATTTTTATTTATAATAACTCTAAATGTATCCTTTTTTGTATGGTCACAGAAGATTTTTCAATTTGAATGAAAATTCCTAGAATCACGTTAGCCTTAAGTTTATTTAAACGGAATTATTAAAGAGTAGTTCCGGAATGAGTTCCTTTAAAACAGCGGATTTCACTTCCGACGTAAAAAGAAGACGGTCTTATCTGCAGCAAACTATCACTTTGATCACATGTGAACAACGACGAATCAGAACAAGCACAATGTCTAAATGCCGGAGCGTTTGCTGCTCATGAGGTTTGTGTCTGCATTATAGCGTATCTTAAACTGTATAAATGTTTTAATAGCTCTTGTGTTGACGTTGTGCATAACATGCGTAATTTTGACGCAGTTGAGTATGTAATTTTTTACTTTTTACTCGCACTTAATTGTTGTTTTATTCATTTATTTTCATTGTTTGTATCCACTGACACATTTTTAATCATATAGTCACTTAAATTTCAGTTCGGTTAAAAAATAACAACTTTGTTCCTTTGTTTTTCGTTTTCCGTTTTTATAAAAGAAGACATTCTTTCTTGAAGAAATTAAATCAGACAGCAGTGTTTTGCGCCCGTTCAAAAAGAAAAAGAAAAAAAAATATTTTGAATTCTTACATCTTGAATTCAAATTATTTTTTTCGCAATCACGAGTGTGTGTGTGTATGTACGCATGTGTGTTTGTGTCCAGGCATGAGTGTATGGGTAGTTGTGTGTATGTGTGTTTGTATGTGGTGGGGGGGGGTATCTGGGGGGCGGGTGTATGTGTTTGTATGTGTGTAGGTGTATGTATGTATATATGTGTGTGTATGTATGCGTGTGTGTGTAGGATATGGACGCAACCACGAGACGGCTTTCGCTAGAGGAGCAGCATCGTGAGGAGCCGGTAGACGGTGATGCTGTAGAGGGTGCTGGCGGGAAAATAAAATCATAGGAACGCTAAAAACAGTCAAATGAAAGCAATCAGTGACAACAATCGTGATTGCTCAAAAAAAAAATGAAATGCTCATAATTTGTTTTTTACAGTGATAATCCTGTCCTAAATTTTTGTATTACAATACATTGGCTTATTTTAGGGGTAATTCAGAGACT
The DNA here is from genome assembly GCF_026930045.1 of Uloborus diversus. Classification (NCBI taxonomy): domain Eukaryota; kingdom Metazoa; phylum Arthropoda; class Arachnida; order Araneae; family Uloboridae; genus Uloborus; species Uloborus diversus. Next base: position 13,354,046 of record NC_072739.1, read on the forward strand.
TCTGACGATCTCGAGCTGAATTTTCATTATTGAATTAAAAACATTATACTCTTCCCATGATCGGTTCTTTCAATGTTTTTCAACATAATAGCTAAAAATTAAAAGAATAAGGGATGGAGTTTAAGCTTAGATTTTTCAAAATTGATTTTAAACTGCAATAAATATGACACGGAAAGTAACATTTGCAATGTCCGAATTTTCAATATTTCTAAGTTTTTATTTTTGTAAAATAACGTAAATTTCAATATTTCAGAAAAGATAGGGGGGGGGGGAACACATCAGAGCGACACCTCTGGTTTCGCTTTGCTTAAAGCTAACGCAGATCACTGAAAATCAGTTCTTGAACGAGTATATTCAGACTTCGCACCCAGCCGTGCGGGGGGCCCGCTACGCGGACCCGCCGGGCGGTGGAACCTAAGGCTTACAGCTAAGTGGTGGGGTGTGTGCGGAGAAAAGTACATTCTGACTATATCTTGCCTATGTAGCAAGTATCATAGTGACGACCATCACAAATGTCTCTTGAACTGCTGAAACCTTCCTCCAGATTGAAATTTTCGAGACTGTTTCATTGCTTAAATAATATCAATAATAATTCTGAAGGCAGTAAAAAGTAACCGTAACAACCTCATCCAGCCTTTAAACTTGGAATAAGTAAATGCTCTTTGGCTTAGCAAAAGCTGGTCCAAAGACCCCAAATCACGTGACTCAACAATCACGAATGGTTGACACGTTCTGCGCGAAACTAGCGAAAAAAACCTGATTTCTTCCAATGCTTTGCTTTATATTCTATCACGAGACTTGGGGGTCTGTGGTTCAAGAGAGAAAGTCTTCTTTCTCTCCATTTTATCCCTTTTCAATGCATCCAGCGGCCATGAATCCGTGATCCAAATAGATCTCCAAACGGATGTCTGGGGGAGCGGCTATATACACACTTAACATTTGGATAGTAATCTGCGGCAAAACCAACGCTTCTACGATAATAGTTTCTTCCGTATGCGACAGATGGGCTCTAGGTATGGGACAGATGGGTATCTAGGCTCTTTTGACCGCCGCTTCCAATGTCTGTTGTATGAATTAAAGCGTATGAATATTTTCCTACTATCTTGTTCTAAGGGGCCTTCATGAATTATGTAAAGATCCTGAGAGAGGGGGGGGGGGTGTTGGAAAAATATCTACATTCCTTACTTTGGGAGGAAGGGTGTCAAACCCATACATACGTAATATTTTCCAAGGCGATATTTTATATTAAAAATCGCTCGGTCTGTGGTCTGTCATGGATCATACTTCATTTGCGTCTGTAAAATAAAACACCTATTAAAATGAGTTGTTTTTACTTGTTTTACAGAGAATGAATACTGTAAAATATAATAAAAGAATCGCACTATGTATGACATGCTTTGTTTTTAATTAGTATCGCATCATAAAAAAGGAAAAAAATGTCTAAAAAACATTCAGTCTAGATTTCGACTTTTCAGCAAAAATTTCTTTACACAAAAGGTTTTTTAAATTACGTTAATGACACTGAATTTAAAAACGGTTCCAGTGATGTAAGATTCGTATATATGAGGCAAAGAACTGTATTAAAACGTTTGTTTATGTTAGTATGCGCGGCGTATTTAACTACGCCGCGCGCAATATTTTATTATTTTGAAAAACGAATTGGAATGTTACGTAAGATTAGGAGGGGGGAGGGGCTTGGAAAATCTTACATTCCTGCACATGTGAGCAGGGGGGGGGTCATAAATTGCCGAAACCATCCTTACGTAATTAATCAATGGCCGCTAAATGGCGAAAACTATCAACACAGTAGCTTACTCTTGTCTTCTGGAATATAAAATCGGATTGAAATTCACATTGGAATCGAAGATCAACTCGCCGTTGTTGCTCAATTGCTTCACAAGTTACGCAACCACCCATATAAGGTATTACTGCTGCTATCTGTTGAATACTATCTAAACTAAATTTCGATGATTTCCGACAAAATTACTATGATAACGTAACATTCAATATTTAATTACTGTCACCTTTTTAAAGGTTTTACTCAAGCTTTAAAAGAAGCAATAAAGGAACAATTTGGAATTTAAAAAATTAAGATAGTATTAAAAATATTTTTTACTTTGCCATTGTTTATGATTTTTTTCCACCAGTTTATTTTGCCATTAATATATAAATATATGGAAAAAAAAACTCTTCTTTTACTCCATCTTATATTTCACATATCACTATTCATGATAAGTGACTCTTCCGCAGGGACATGGGAAACTAAAATTAAGAATTAGGGCGGTTGTAGCAGGGCAGCAAAGTCGGAAGAAAAAGTGCCGACTTCGACACCTGGATTTTGAAACGTCCGACTCCGGCTTTTTTTTTTTATTTTTTCAATTATCCCCAAAGTCATGGGAAAAGCGGAAAACCCCTAGTAGAGATTGAAATAGTATATCTTTTTTTAAAATTTTCGAGTTGTATCTGTTAAAAGTTCAATTTGAAAATCAAATTATCCAATTCAGTCATTTTATACAAAAAAAAAAAAAAAAAAAGAAATAATTTGAAATTTGACATCTTGAATTCAAATTATGTTTTTCGTAATCACGAGCGTGTGTGTTTGTGTAGGCACTTGTGTGTGGGTGCGTGTGTGAGTGTATGTATGCATGTGGGTGAGTGAGTGTTGTGTACGCTCGTGTGCGTGTAGCATTGGCGTAGCTACAGTGTTTGCCGCCCGGGGCGGTTCTTCAATTTCCCGCCCTTTCTTTGTTGTAAGTGTTAGGTGAAGGAGGGTCACTGAATAAGGGTATCTTTGGTGATTTACTGGAATCAAAATAAACCAAGTGATAAATTTTGCCGAGTTGTCGGGCAAAATTTCCCGAATATGGAAATTTTTGGGAGGTCGCAGTAACTTCCCATCGGGGTGCCTATGTCGTCACCTGGAAGATGCTACCTCGCACTCGTTTAAAAAATAATTTCGTCGATTGAATCCTAATCTGACTGAAATTTTAATGCACTACACAAAAAAAAAAAAAAAAAATCTTACAAAAACAGATTGCATAAAAATAACCGCATAAAAACAAGTTGGGGTGCATTAGGAACACACATTCAAAATCAGCTAAGAAGGCAATCAGTAAAGTGAAATATCGACTTGATAGGACAATCTTACAAAATATCAAGACAAAAATTTAGCTCATGATCGTTCAGTTCAAATCAATCCCCTACGTGGTAAATATTTAACATAGATAAGATTCAAAAAAGATTTTCTATACTTGTTTTTTTTTTTGTGCAAACATAAAATATTAAATAAACACAGTTACTTTATACGAAAAATTAAATTTAGTTAGTAGGTACGGAAACGCATCGTGAAGCAAATCATCCAACTGATGCAATGAGGCGGTTTCATTTTATTGATACGATAAGAAAAGCGAAAGTTTCCTCTTTTAGATAAGATTTCCATAAGAAGTTTTAGTTCACGTTTTAAAAATAGAGAGATGCTGATATCTCTCTGTGGGATAATAGTGAAACTAGAAAATGTACATAAAAATGCAGTGAAGCCCCGATTTTACGTCCAGGGACTTAAAATACGAGAAAGCGAAAAATGTAGAGAAGGCAAAAATCAAGTAGCAGAAAAAACTGAAGGTGGTAAAGATGGCTCTTTTAAATGGTATAAGCGAAATGAAAGTGGTAAAAATACCATTTTAGATCATACTAGCGGTACCCGCACTGCTTTGCCCGTAGTAGAAAATTAAAAGGTCATTTGGTTCGCCTGTATATTTACAAATAATGGATGATAAATTTCTCGTCAATTTGCTATGTTCTTTTGCTCGCCCGTTTTACGGTTCCACGTTATGAAAATTTGGTAATTTACTCGCCCACGTTATGATAATTATCTCGGCAAAATGTTCTTAAAATTGGAATAAAAACAGAACAAAATCGAATTTTCCAAAAATTTGCTTCGAGATGCACACCCTCGTGCTATAAACTAATTTTGTACCGAATTTCATGAAAAACGGCCGAACGGTTTAGGCGCTATGTTCGTCACAGAGAGACATCCAGACAAACTTTGAACTTTGTTATTACTGAAGATTAACATATTTAGTTGCAAATCCGGGCATTTAGGGTGAAAATAGTTCGTTACATAACCGGATGGAGTAGTAGCATTTCAGTTTTCACAGATTTACTTTCAACAGCGCAGATTGGGGCTATTCTTTAATTACGTAAGGATGATTTTGCCAAATTTTAACCGCCCTCCCCACATGTGAGGGTACGTAAGATTTTTCAAACCCCTCCCCCATATTCTTACGTAAGATTCCATTTCGTTTTTCAAAATGATAAAATAACGAATCTCACGAATCACTGGAATCGTTTCTTAAATTCACTATTATTAAATTAAACCATTTTAATAAATAACCTTTTAAATTAAACCTTAAAAACAAAATAAAAAATATAAATTAAAAATAAAAATTAATAAATAAAAGTATTGCGATTCTTTTAATATATTTTGCACTATTAATTCTTTGTAAAACAACTAAAATAAAAGCTCATTCTACTACGTTCCAGACGCAAATGAAATACGATCCCTGCAAACACTTGACTGCACAATTTTTAATTTAAAATATCGACTTGGAAAAATATGACGTAAGAATGGGTTTGACCCCCCCCCCCCCCCAATTAAGCGCATGTAGATATTTTTCCACCCCTCTCCCTCGGGACCCTTACGTAAAACGTAATGAATGAGCGGCCCCTAAGCTCTAGAAAGCCCAAAAGGAAACATATTGCGACATTGTTTATTAAAATTTCCGTGAGCAAAGTACAATTTTTAAAACTACCAGTATTTTTTGCTCATACTGTGTGTATTAATAAAAGAACCACTCATCTTTAATTCACATGATTGCATAGAAAAAATTTTGAGTCTTCAAGAACAGCAGGTTATGTTAAAATGCATGACCATGCTGCAATCGTCCTGGAGATGAGCGGGGCGTTCCGGCGCGCGGTGTAGGAAGCTCTTATTGTAGCCCCATCTAGGGAGAGGAAATTTAACTGTAACTTAGATTGTTTTAATTTACGCGAGTGTCTTCGCTGCTCTCGTACTTTCACTTTCCAAAATAAACATTAATCCTCTAAAGATTTTCAGTAGTACCATTACGTGATGAAAACGTCTTATCCTCGCAACACCTGTGGGTGTGACAAAAGTTCTTTTTTTTTATTCTCTGTAATGAGGCAGCGTTACAGGTACTACCTTTTTGCAGACCCAGGAAATAGTATCTTGTCTTGCATGTATAATGCCGTGCTTGGCGCAAAAGTCGTATCTGCATCTGAGTTCAGAATGAGAAATTGTCGCTTGAAGTTATATTTGATGCGGATGAAACTTTTTCAAACAATGTTTTAAGAAATTCCCACTGACAAAAGACCATGAAACATTGTAATTAGGTAAAATATGTGACAAAGAACCACCTGGTGACCGTAACTCAATTTTGATTAAAAGTGCAGATACGACTTTTGTGCTTAGCACGACAGTATAGGCCAGTGGTTAGGGGCTTTTCATTAATAACGTAAGGATGATTTCGGCAATTTTTGACCCCTCTTCCTCCCATGTACGGGTAGGTAAGATTTTCAAACCCCTCCCCCCTATTCTTGCTTAAGATTAAATTTTGTTTTTCAAAATGGAATTGGTAAGGATGATTTTGCCAATTCTGACCGCCCTCCCCACATGTGAGGGTACGTAATATTTTTCAAACCCCTCCCCCCTATTCTTACGTAAGATTCCATTTCGTTTTTCAAAATGATAAAATAACGAATCTCACGAATCACTGGAATCGTTTCTTAAATTCACTATTATAATTTAACCATTTTAATAAATAACCTTTTAAATTAAACCTTAAAAACAAAATAAAAGTTATAAATTAAAAATAAAAATTAATAAATAAAAATATTGCGATTCTTTTAATATATTTTGCACTATTAATTCTTTGTAAAACAACTAAATTAACAGCTCATTCTACTACGTTCCAGACGCAAATGAAATACGATCCCAGCAAACACTTGACCGCGCAATTTTTAATCCAAAATATCGACTTGGAAAAATATGACGTAAGAATGGGTTTGACCCCCTCCCCCCCCCCCAATTACGCGTATGTAAATATTTTTCCACGCCCTCCCGCTCGGGACCCTAAAGTAAAAAATGATTGGTAAGATGTTGCAATATGTTTCCTTTTGGGTTAGAAAGCCCGAAAGGAAACGTATTGCGACATTGTTTATTAAAATTTCCGTTAGCAAAGTACAAATTTTGAAACTTCCAGTATTTTTTGCTCACACTTTGTATATTAATAAAAGAACCACACATCGTTGCTTGTATACTTTTAACTAACCTAATTGTGTGCAATCACGAACAGCAGGGTTATGGTAAAATGCATGACCAAGCTGCAATTCCCCCGCAGATGTGTGCAGCACCGCCCCATGAGTGGGGCAACCCGGCCCGGGTACAGGTGGAGTAGGAGCGTACGGTGTAGGAAACTCAGGGTTGCAAACTTAGGGGTTTTCCCCCTATGTTTAGGGGGAAAATTTTAGACTGGTAATTTTTAGGGTTTTATCTGGGTAAAAATGTTTTTTTTTAACCTTCGGGAATGCAATGTTCGACTGTTTTATTTCATTTTTTTACCTACATACATTTTTTGAGGCTTTTGAACCATTTGTTTTGATCAGAAATGACACAAAAATGAAAAAAAAAAAAAAAGCCTTAACTTACACGGCATAGAAAATAGCAGTGGTCACGTGACCTTTAAATTTGCCATGTGTGAAGTCACAATAAAAGATCACGTGACTTTATGACGTCACATGAATCAATCCAATCGCATTTGGTGGTTCTTAGGGGTTTTATGAGTTGAGTTTAGGGGGAAACAAATCAAGTGATGAAAACGTCTTGTCCTCGCAACACCTGTGAGTGTGAAAAAAGTTATTTTTTTCTCTGTAATGAGGCTGCGTTATAGGTATACCTTTTTGCAGATCCCGGAAATAGTATCTTTTCTTTCATGTATAATGCCGTGCCTGGCGCAAAAGTCTTATCTGCATCTGAGTTCCAAATGAGAAACTGCCACTTAAAGTTATATTTGATGCGGATGAAACTTTTTCAAACAATGTTTAAAAAAATTAACATTGACAAAAGACCATAAAACATTTTATTTAGGTAAAATATGTGACAAAGAACCACCTGGTGACCGTAATAAAAGTGCAGATATGACTTTGTGCTTAGCACGACAGTATAGGGCAGTTGTTAGGGGTCATTCATTAATAACGTAAGGATGATTTCGGCAATTTTTGACCCCTCTTCTTCCAATGTAAGGGTAGGTAAGATTTTCAAACCCTTCCCCCCCCATTCTTACTTAAGATTAAATTTTGTTTTTCAAAATAACGAAATCTTATTAGAAAAGGATCAGTTACGCTAAAACTTCCAGTTTTAGATTTTAATTTTTCAACTATAATTATATGATGCGATACTAATTAAAAATAAAACATGCCATACATAGTGCAATTCTTTTATTTTACTTTTCACCATTCTTTCGTTGTAAAACAAGTAAAAAAAAAGCTTCTAATATGTTTTTTACCTTTCAGACGCAAATGAAATGTGCCAAAACTCTGCCAAACCAATTGACCGCGCGATTTCTAATATAAAGAATCGCTTTGTAAAATATTACGTACGAATGGGTTTGATCCCCCTCCCCCCAAAAAAGGGCATGTAGAGAGTTTTCTACGCCCCCTCCCCCTCCTCGAACCCTTACAGAATTAATGAATGGCTCCTTAGGAACTGGAGGCAAAAAAAAAAACGGTAGTAATATGTTTAAAGCTGGAAATTGTTTTAATCTGTGCTGTAAGGGTCTGGAATAACCATACTAAGTTGTCCCACTTCTACTAGGTGAGTTTAACCGATACATCCAAATTAGTGACAAAAGCACCTGTTTTTTCATTTACTAAACAATATCTCAAAACAAACACTTAAAATTGTCCTATATATAGAAAATAACTTGTAGTGCTTCAAATTCGGAACAAAGAGAGTATCTATAATGCATATCTTTGTTAAATACTAAGCGCACAACTTAATTTCAAAATCTAGCTCAAATCCCTAATCAAGCGCTTCGAGTCAAAATGTATACCTTTCATAGTCCTATTCTCCCTCCTCGAGACCCCCTGGAACAAAACGCCATAACACTAAAAACATGGCGGTTCTTTCCTACCTACGGAAGCAGCTACACAGCCACGTGATCACCAAGTTGAGAGAGTAGTGCTGCTGAAGATAGTTTATTTCATTGCAAGGTAACGAAAAAATGAAAAAGGATTCAATCTTTATACAAAACTTATTTTATTTATTTAAAGCAAACGCAAAAAATACTGGTTAGCTAATTTCAAGTAGAATTATCCAGAGAAAATGACTGACTTTGAGTGACACAATTTGAATTAGAAGATTAGTTTTATGCTCAAGGTAAAATCAAACCTATTTCAATCAACGCTAAACTTTTGCATTTCATCAGTGAAAGAGAATTGAAATAATGAACAAATTTGCACAGTAAAGAGTATTTAGAGTGACTTTCGAAAATATATGTGAGTAGGATAACTTGAAGTACAGAGGGCAATATTACAGATTTAAAAACAGCTACAGTGGATGCCGGTGAATTGAATCAGTGGTTTTTTGAATCAACTATTAATGAATCAAATAGTCAAAAACAGAATAAAATCCAGCTTTATTGAATTATCCGCTCTATTGAATCATCCGCTTTATAGAATAAAAACTGTTTAGAACAAACGTGATTCATATAAGTGGTGCCCACCTAGTATTTTCAAACACATCAGGTATAAAAAATAAAACAATATATAGTGGATATGTGGGTGATCTAAATTGATATGCGAGAACTTTGAATTCCCCACCAGATGGAGGCACTTGGGGTCTATTTGATGCGAAATTGCACTAGGAATTTTTATTTTGCCAAGAACACTCTAAGGCAAATGAGTGCTTTGAGGGATCTTTTACATGCCACATAATCATACAACATGGACACTGTCGAATTTTCGCATCTTGAAAATTTACTGACTAGAGCCAGGACCGAACCTGCGCCTTTGGGATTAAGGTGCAAAAGACCAGTGACTAACCGCTACACCACTCTTTGTCCAAAGGTATTTTGGGTTTTTAATTGGGCGTGGCCCATGTATATTATTAAAGCTTTTACGATCCAAAACCTTATGTAATTACAAAACTTTATTTTTATTTCCCATTTCAACTTCTTCTGTATTCTAGAAGAAAGACCTAATTCAGTAAATGAACCTTTTCGTTCATTTTTTCCTTCTTTACTAATAATAAAGCTGAAAGTCTGGATCTCTGTCTGGATGTCTGGATGTCTGTGATGTGGATGGCTACTAGACCGCTCAGTCGATTTTTATGAAATTTGGTACAAAAGTAGTTTGTAGCATGAGGGTGTGCACCTGGAAACGATTTTTCGAAAAGTTGTTTTTTTTTTAATTTTTTTTTTTTTCCAATTTTAAGAACATTTTTACCGAGCAAATTATCACAGCATGGATGAACAAATTACCATAGCATGATCGAGCAAATTACCATGATGTGGACGAGCAAACTATCATATATGCGACCATGAACCAGCAAATTAACATAGCAAATTTGTGAGAAATTCACCATCCATTATTTGTAAACATTCGAACCAAATGATCTTTAATTTTCTACTACGGGTAAAGCCGTACAGATACCGCTAGTTTTCAATCAAGGCTAGGACTGGGCGATATCATAATTTTAATACCGCGATATATCGCTCTCCAAACATCGATATTTTTGATATATCGTCAAAGTATGGAGAGGGGGGGGGGTTGACAAAAATTTAAAAACTACAAAAAGCATTTCCAAATATTATAAATACAATTATTTCTCTAATTCAAAACTTTCCTTGGGGGGGGGGGGGAGAGGGCGTGCAAACGGTATAGCTCAATGCATGACAAAGTGCTTCCCAACGAAAAAGTTTTAAATATTCAATTCAATATTTTGTTTAAATCTTTCAATTTGAGCAGTCTCAATAATTTGAATGTACTTTGAACTATATTTCGGTTTGACGTTTTAAATAGTTTATTTTGCTCTTGCTTTAACACTTTTTACTTCTTAGTTAAGTAACATTAAGTACAATACTAATAATAAATCTTTAAAGAATGCAGCTATAAATTTTGGAAACTGTCACACCTTACACCCATTAAGCCCGCAAAACTATGAAATATACTTTTGATTTATATGTCACCAGCTGCATTACCCGACGTTGCACGGTCTACCTCGAAAATAAAAGTTTCGTCTAGTGACACATAATTAACAATCAGGTTTAAAAAAGAAAGAAAAAAAAATAGCACAAACATTTCCCGTCAATTTGTAGAAAGCACAATTTTATGAATCAAAATTTAAATTTATACATCATTGAATGTTTTCGTAATCATTCTGGGTTTTCTGGCAAAACCCCTTAAGGTGGTCCCCATACACCCCATTTCGATGAGAAAAAACTTTTGTGAATTCCTATTGCATCTAAGGACCACTCCGCCATGTTTGGAAAAAATCCGACGAAAACTGGATTTGCATAAGGAAAACCTCCATGGGGTGTTTTCGTCCCCGCCCCCTCCCTCATTGGTAGGCGAAAAACTCTCTATGAAAATTCCTAAGCATCAAAGAATCGCTGATCCAAATTTGGCAAAGATCCGACAAAAACTGTGGATTCGTAAAATAAAACCCCCGGTGGGACGGGAAGAGGTTCGATTGCATACGAAAACTGCCCTATATGTGAATTCCTGAGTATCAAGGAACCTCTATAAAAAATTTTGGGAAAATCCGACGTAAACTAGATTTGCGTAAGGAGAACCTCCGTGGGGTATTTTCGCACCCCACCCCCTGCCTCATAGGTCGGCGAAAAACTCCCTATGAAAATTCCCAAGCATCAAAGAACCGCTGTGCCAAATTTGGCAAAGATCCGACGAAAACTGTGGATCTGTATAAAGAAATCCCCAGTGGGAGGGAGGGTGGCCCCCATTGCGAACGAAAACTACCCTAAGTGAATTCTTGAGCATCAAAGAACCTGTCTGCAAAACTTGCAAAAATCCGACGTAAACTGGATTTGCATAGGGAAAACCTCCGTGGAGTGTTTTCGACCCACCTCCCTCATCGATAGGCGAATAACTCCCTAGGAAAATCCCTCAGCATCAAAGAATCGCTGATCCAAATTTGGCAAAGATCCGACGAAAACCGACTGCAAACGAAAACTGCCCAATGTGAATTCTTGAGCATCAAAGGACCTCTCTGCCATATTCGGCAAAAATCTCACGCAAACATTGATTTGGCATTAATAAAATCATTATTTGGTTAATGAAAATAGATAACTATTGTTTTTTTAACTATACACACATATTTTAATATTGATTTTAAAAATGCAATTAATTTTTCTTTAGCAGATACAATCCAAAATCCATATTATTAGATAAATAAATTATCTCATCAAGGTCATTATTCCACAAGCAATTTAACCGAAAAACGAATACGAAAATTTATTACCTTTTTCAATTCCGGAATTTGAGAACGACTCTTAAACTGAAGTCAAAAAATACCAAACAAAAGAGCTGCAACAAAACCGTAAGTATGCTCGGATTCGGCTTTGCTGTAATAATTACGGCTTCGAATCCGTGAATGCGTAGAACTTACATAAAAAACTTATTTTCGCGCATTCATCGCAGAAGTTCCATCAGTCGAAAGTTCACAGATGTACGTAATTATTCATCTAACTCAACGAGCGTTTATTTTGGATTCTATCTGAGGATCTGATAAAATGAGTGAAATCTCTTACGGCAACCATGTTGGCTTTAAACACGGCACGGCGCTGCTTTTCAGATCCACAAAATGCTCCTAGCACCAAAATTGTAGAGATACATTTTTTTTTTTTTTTTGTTCTGCAAAGCACGAAAATTACTCGAAAATTTTGCTCGTGATCAGGTCCAGAGCACGATTTCCCAATAGGCAGAGTAGGCAGCTGCCCAGGGCGGCAAATTTTTTAGGGGCAGCAAATTTTGCTTCAATTTCATATTTTAAATTATTATTGTAGAAAAATAAAACACCAGTTCTATCACGAAATACACCGCCAGCTCAGTCATTTCCAGCCGAGGACTGCAGTTTCGTGGTGCTAATTCTAAATTAGCTACCAGTTTGTTTTTCCCTCTTGGCTTCGATAAGAGGTTTTCCATCTCCAGCTGTGACACTTTCCTCTGACGGGCCGTTGAGTGCTAATAAGCACGAAACTGCAGTCCTAGGCTGGCAATGACTGAGCTGGCGATGTATTTCTGCTTAAGCCCTGGCTAATGGGCGGTACTTTACTAAATATACCAGTTCTACCACTTTTTTTTATTATTTTTCCCCAAAACAACGATATAACTGATCCTAATTTGTCGGAACCAAAGAAAATGCGGTGTGACAGACTTCCGGTAATGGGTAATCAGTTTCATTTTTAGCTTGCGGCAGGGACGGAGTACATCCCGTACAGAGAACATACACTTTGATCTATACCTTCCAAGAATTTCTTTCCCTTAATGCAAAGAACGTCCTTCCGGAACGCTCTTAGAAGACAGCCTCAGGTGAAACTGACATAACATCTGGTTTCTCTTAAAAAGCCTATGTGCAGCACTGGAAGGGCGGAGTGACCATTATCTCCTGCGTTTAAAAAGAGCATTTTATTCCTCTTAAACCCTTAGCAGTCACATTACTTGAATGTTTTAAGAATTAGAAAGTAATTTGGGATTATTACTTCTGTTCAGTAAATTAGTTAAGACCTACTCTGTTTGGAAAACCATTTATTTATAGAACGAATGAAAATATATTTTTTATTTTTAATATGCATTGTTTACATACTATAGGTGATGCTTTAAAACGCTACAATTTGATTGTTTCAATACACGTATTTGAATATAGGAAAAAAAGTAAGTAAATCGAATGATTTTGAAAATACGGTGTTTTTTATTGCTCGAGTAGTTTTGTTCTGTTACTTTGTTAACGAAAAAATTAACTAAATTTTGCTTTTGTCAATATAAATGCCGTTGTCACTGTTTTATGAAAGTTTAAAATCGAATACAAAATTTCAGACACACAAATACTAAAAGGCAGAATATAATTGTAATAAATAGTTTTAGAATAAAATTGAGCGCTTTTCAAGCGAACTAAAAAGAAAAAAAAAAAAAAAAACTCTCTGAGCCTAATGCAGATTTAAAGCCCCATAGTTTCAACATGCCTTACAGATGGCCTGAAAAGTTTGTAATTGCGAATATTAATAGTAATCAAAATACTTGCAAAAATTTAAAAGGAAAAACATGGAGTGCATGCACTATTCACTACATGCGATGTATAAAGAGTACATACATATATATCCTTTCACGAAAATAAAGCTATCGGTGATTTTGAGTTATGAATATTTTGTGAATTTACTATCAACAGAATCAAAATTTGATTATAATATACGAAGATTAAATATTTCGCGAGTCTTAAATTTTTCTCTATAACTATGGTCTTATGAAAAAAAAGGGCTTTTCAGTATTTAAATTGACCTTGGATAAATCACGTAAAGCCCTGGTTTCCTTGAAACAAAATCACCGAGCTTTGGCGTCGCTACTCGGCGTGACCCTGAAATCAAAGTCCAGTGATTCCGGCGTGACCACTCCGACGTCGATCTCGCTCGGGCGCGCAAGCGCAGAAGAATCAACTTTTCCTCTCGGCGATAAGCGACGCCGAAGGTCGGCGATTCGCTCCAAGGCGGCAGATTTCAAATCTGCCTAGCGGCGGCATGAAGCTAAATTCGGCACTGATCAGAAGAACGAAAAAAGGCATGAAAATCCGTAAAACTTCTGGGAAATCTGAAGGAGTTGACAGGCATGATCAACTCATTAAGCACAAAGAGTTATGAATGAATATGTATTTTTAAGTAGTTATTTCAATCAGTTCTTTTATTTATTAAGTCCGGTTCTTCGATATATCAGACAGATTGAAATCTGAATATCGTTACTGCAGTAATAAATATGTATCGATATATTACAATGTATCGGAATATCGCCCAGCCCAAATCAATACACCCTATTTTCGGTGCCAGTAATTGATGTTTTTAAGCATTACCTCTTTGACTTTGCGTGTATTTGTGAACATTCGCTCGATTTGCGACCGATATTTCTTCACGATATTGCTTTCTTTCTCTCTTTTCCATCGACTCCAATGGTCATTGTTTCATGAACAAGGTCAATTTTTCGTTTTTAGTACACTCACTATAAAGTGTTGCGTTTAGCCCGTACAAAACGAAAGTGAGAGATTTTTTAGATTAATTATTGCTATTTATATGTTTGGGTGATTCATTTGTCTTCGCAATAGCTTTCAAGAGTTGGTTTCATCTCGAGTACATTGTTTCTTTTTTTCTTTATATTCATTTTTCCTTTCAACAGATGACGCTACCTTGCACTTTGTTCGTCCAACGGATTCTTTGGTTTAAATATTCCAAACTAATGTTTCATTTCTCAGTGATGCATATGAATAAATACCTCTTTAGAATGACTTTCAAGAGTTGCTGTCTTTTCCCAATTTATTATGCACTAGCAGTGCCCGCACAGCGATGCCCGTGCTAAAAATTTAATGGAAGTCCGTTGAATAAAAAGAATTGACGCCCCTTCCCCCTCTGATGTGAAATGATCATTTTTCTTTGTACAAAATGTGTACACACCTTTTCAAAAAAATAAATAAATAAATAAATAAAACGATTAAAGTTTCTTTGGAATTTAAAACTTTTCGTCAAATCATTAAATTAGATTTACAGTTGCTTTAAAGCTCTATTTAGCGAGTGAAGAGGTTTTTACTTCAATTTAAAAGCTTTCGTCAAATAAACGAAAAAAAAAAGACATCAAATAATATCTTTCAAGTGTAAAAATAGTTCCGCAACTCTATTGTTTTCGCCAAACTCGCCCAGCAACCACGCTATAATAATCCATCCGTCTAACGAAAAAAAAAAAACATTCAGTGGAACATTCAAAAATCATCGTCAGAAAAAAAGAAGAAAATGAATGTCGTACATTTCACTCGGATATAAAACAAATCAAAAGTTTCTTTTCTTTCAAAACAAATCGCTGAAACAATGAATTACATTTACGGTTGCTTTAAAACAAGAATCCTAGACTGAACTGCTCAGCGCCTAACTCGCCAAGCGACCACGCTACCGGAACCCAGCCCTTTGCAAGTGAAGCGGATGTTTTTTCTTTGGCTATAATAAATGTTTCACCAAACAAACAAAAAAGAAAAAAATCACATCAACAGTTACTTTCAAATATTTATATATTAAGAGTTGCGTTGCCCGGCTTCGCCCGGGCTACCTTGCGAATAAAAATTGTGTCAAGTGACATACATTCAACAATCAGGCTTAAATAAAAGAAAAAAAAACACCACGCAAAATTACCCTTCCAAACAATGACGACAGCTTTAAAATACTTTTAAGAAATTAAAATGAGAAAGATGGATTTTAAAAGCGTAACCATGGAAACACGAAGTAAAATAAGTTTAAGAAATTAAATGCAAAATAAGGAAAGAGATAATGGATTCAAAAAGCGCAACCGTGGAAACGCGAAAATAAAATGGTTGACAACCTGAATCAAAATGACATTTTTCGAATTTGATTTAAAAACGCTTGTAAATTTTTTTCCTTTGAAGAAAGAAGCTACATTTTTCGACCACAGGTCGAGAAAGATCTGGAGTAAAAAATATCAGTTTTTCCTATGGTGTCAAAAAGAAAACTGTGGGACAATTCCTTCACTTTTTATTGATAGATATAATGAACAAAGTAGTGCCGAAATTTCATTTAAGCCTAAAAAAGTTCGAGCTAAAAACGCAAATTACTTCCGCCGTAATTAAGTTAGAGCATTGAAAGAACTTGTTTAGAACGCGAAAAATACTACTCTTTTTAACGATACATAATATTACTATGTGCAAGTAATTTTTCACTTCCATATTCGGGAATTTATGTGAAATTTGGGCCTAAATTGGTATAAAAAAAGAACTATTTATCGGATTTTTTTTCGAATTATAGCCCATGTTACTCAGTAAGAAAGCACCTTTCATATAGTGGAGGGATTTTTTCAAATAGGTGCAGTGTTTCCGGAGATTACCTCGAACGTATAAACGCACAAAAATCCGCCAATTTTAATTCTACTCTTTTGATTTAAAAACATACTATCTGCAGCGCCATCTTTTGAAAACAATTTGAACTAAAATTTGGAACCCCGGGAAAGGGGGGGGGGATTAAGGTTCCCTCATATGAATTTTCTGCAAAAATTTGTTTTTAATCATTAACAGCTTTCCTGTTACAATTTTTGAAAATAGTCGGTCTATTTCAGGACATCCTGTAGATTTAGTATAACAAAACAGAAATTTTTAGTTTATCTTATTCTTTTAGGATAAATGAAATAATTATTGATGTTTATTTCTGGTTTTTCGCTTGCTTAACAACGTATTCCGCTCCATAAATTCCGGTAAAAAAAATTCTGCAAGTGGGCTTTTGCTTTGGAAAATTAAGCAAAAATTTTGGGACCACCCCGGAGAATTCGCAGTCCGGAATAACCGATTCCGGTTGATCGCGAGTCTACTGTGCAATCGAATTCCTCGAAAAATGCAGGTGACAAAATTCAAGACTGGATGGAAAACACACATGGAGACGCCCCACTATGTGACTAGTGGTGAACATGTCTTTTGGGGAACTCGTAAAGGAACTAATTTTTAATTTCTAAATAAAATTATAAAGGTTATTTTTCAAAAAGATATATAGGATTCTTCTATTCGACTGGAGCAACGGTTCGTCAAGCTTTTTTTGGATCCCGAACCGGTTGTGTAAAATAAAAACATTTCAAAGACCGCTGTTTTTTTAACTTTTTTTTTAATTTCCAGAATTAAAAGAAAATTACAAAAAAAAAAAAAAGAAAAAGAAGACACCGAGGGAGATAGCAGCAACGTTTGTCTATTCATTAATTTACAAGTGCAATTATTTCTCTTTTTATCTATAAGGGAATAAACTTTTGAAAAAGAAATCACGGAGTTGAACAATTACATCAAATAGACAAGCAAACTAGACAAGTTATTAAAAAAATGTGATAGCTGTGGTACTTCAATGTTGTGAAACTTAGAATGCAAATTTATGGATTTCAGATCCAAAAGTATCGTATTAACGTCATGCAATTTCCTGTAGAAATTTAAAAAAATTATTTTTTCCTTAATCAAAAAATTATTTTTGAGC
Source organism: Uloborus diversus (assembly GCF_026930045.1). NCBI lineage: Eukaryota > Metazoa > Arthropoda > Arachnida > Araneae > Uloboridae > Uloborus > Uloborus diversus. Next base: position 13,371,346 of record NC_072739.1, read on the forward strand.
AGGCAGGTAAAATTCTAAGCATCAGTCTAAGTCTTCGTAGATCGGTGATCAGTCGTCGACAATCTTTTCAAAAAAGGGGGGGGGGGGGGGCGGGGGTTGTGATCATAGAAGAAATTTTACGGGTGCTTTTTCTTTCAACTATGTACTGGGATTATTTATCATTTCATTTTTGGTTACTATGTTCAGTTTAGAGTTACAAAAAACCAACTTATTTGGCGATACCAAACAGCATTTAGGCCTTTTAAAGGAGTTTTTTTTTAACATCAAAAGAGCAATAATGTTCCATTTCAATGAAAAATATAGTCAGCCAGCAAGGAAAAAAAAGGAACAAAATTAAAAAAAAATAAATACATATATAAATGCTCTATTAATCCTCATATATATAACAGCCGATGATCGGGTAACGCGCTTGTTTCAACAATGAAACTCGCGCCACGGCAATTTAATTTGATAATATGTTTTGGTAATGTTTAACATGCAGGGAAATGCTTTATCGTGACAAGGCTTAACTCGATCCGGCAATTTGCCAGTTTTACTGTGTCATTTCAGGGGAATGAAGAAAGAAAAAAATCGTCAACAATGAACTCTATTTACTGCAGTTTAGGGTTATTCCACCGGAGTTAGGGATACCATTTCAACTCTCAAAATTATCACCAAACATTTCCAACGATTCTTACCCAAATCCTTGCGGCAGGATGTGCTAACAAGTATTTGAAGTTTGTCTTAGACACAAGATCGCTTGAACTTTATAAATATATTTAGTACCAGTAGTAAAAACATCTGGTGGAATCAAAACATGTTATAACAGCCTAATTTTATTTTTTTTAACAATAATATAATTCCAAATAACTCCTCAAGTACCATATGATGCACGATTCTGTCATTGAAAATTTAAATATAGGATTCCAAAAGTAACAGTAATTCAACGTTGAAAGTTACAAGGTGTCCAGCAAAGGACTCCGTGGTTTCAAAATTAAATGTCTAGAAAACAAAGGACGATATTGGAATTAAATAAACTGTATGTTTATTGTGAAACCCATAAAAATCATATACAGGAACTTGTAAATTAGTTTTAAAAATTTCCAACAGGTGGCGCTGCACGCTGTAATTGCAATAAAAGTCGCCATAAATAGTGCTGCGAAGAGGTTGGACGATAATTTGCAGCGTATATGTAAGCATATCTGAGAGACTAAACTACTGCTGAAACAACAAACCTTCCTGCGAACAACCAGAATATCATGTCTCTTTCTCCCAGTGATCATTGATTTTGTGCATCGTAATAATATTTTATGTTGAAAAATAAGGATTTCTTAAAATACAATAAAAGTTCACTTCTGTATGTAAGAAATGGTAATATATAGTTAAGAAATGGTTTGAAACCGATTGATAGGTGTTTACAAATACCAAAAATAACGAGGTATGTTTACGAAAATTTCGTATACACACCCCTTTTCCACAACGCGGAATTTCGACTTACGCGACGGGTCTTGGAACGGATCCCTCGCGTAAGTCGAGACTCGACTGTATCTAAACAATGAATACATATACTAAAAATTACTGCTTGTGCTAAATAATGTTTCATCAAAAGATATACAATGTAAAAAAAAAAATTTATGAAGTGAAACTTTTGACATTTTTGCTTTTTTAAAATAATTTCTAGTTTTAGTTCCTAAAAATAAAACATCCCCCCCCCCTCATTCCTGAATCGCCGCCACTGCTGGCAGGTGGTGGCTCTCGCAATACGAATACAATTTTGCACCTGTAATGACGAGGAATATCTTCATAAAAGAAAAAGGAGAAAAATTAACAGATATCATTAAATCTCGTTTTTCCCATCAATTAGTGCTTAGAAAAGGGGGGGGGGGCTGTCATTGGCATTTGAACAGTATTACATTATAAGATATTTTCCAGCTCGACAGTGAATTCAGTTTTCCATTTCAGATAATACGCAACTCTTCAACCAGTTATTTTAAACCTTAAACATAGTATAATTAGTATTTCATTATTTCGTAGTTATTTGGATTATAATGCACGAACTCGTGTCACACAACTTCCTGCGTCTGAGGAGGTTGAGATAGCTGCATTTTGCTTAATTATTTTTTCATTTTTCTGCTTATGAGGGTTCAAGTGATGCAGCTGCGTACTTCCTCCTGTTATTATGCGGGAAGTACCTTAGTAATCGAGGGAGTTGCAAGAAATAATAAAATTAAATAATTTTCACTGAACTACATGCCCGTTCGCTCACTTAAACTCAACAAGAGTTGTTAGGGTTAAATCTGTTTCCCATAAATTATTGTTCAAAAGAATAACTGCATGAAAATGCCTATGAAAACGTAATTTTTTATTCTATGTATGCACATTTTGACACATAATTGAGTTGGATCCATTTCAATTACGTGCATTGATTAATCATGAAGCATGTTTTACTTACTCAGTTTAAAATCAACAGCGCGAAATTAAAAATATATATACATATATTAATTTGAATTTTTGGCATCTTGAATTCAAATTATGTTTTTCGCAATCACTAGCGTGTGTGTGTATGTAGGCGCATGTGTGTGGGTGTGTGTGTGATGTATGTATGCATGTGTGTGATGTTGTGTATGCAGTGCTGTGCATGTAGGAGTTTGTGTGTGTGTGTGTGTGTGTGTGTAGGCGTTTGTGTGTGTGTGTGTATGTAGGCATATGTGTTTGTGTCTCTGTGCAGGCATGAGTGTGTGTATGTGTGTAGGAGTGTGTGTATGTGTAGGTGTGTGTGTGGTGGTGTGTGTGTGTGTAGGTGTAGGGGTGTGTGTGTAGGTGTGTGTGTGTGTAGGTGTGTGTATGTATGAGTGTGTGTGTAGGATATGGATACAACCTGGACAAGGTTTTCGCAAGATGAGCAGCATCGTGAGGCGGCCGGTCGACGGTGATGCTGCAGAGGGTGCTGGCGGGAAAATAAAATGAGCGTAACGCCAAAAACAGTCAAATGAGAACAATAAGCAATTGTGATTGCTCAAAAAAAAAATGTATTTACTTCTGATTTGAGTTCGTCTTTGTTTTGGCGGATGGTTTGGTGATCCGACACGGATGCGAGAAGAAAGCGCTTCACGCAAATATTAATATATGCCTGATTAACGCATGTCAATATTTGCGCATCTTAAGCAACCAGTCCCGTCATTTCTAGTTCTTACGGGAGGGAGTGGGGGCAAAGAGTACATGTGTTAGTGCGTATTATTTCTAAAGCAACAAAACCCCAGCGCGTACAAATGTTAATAATTTCTGAGAGATAGGAGGGTAGAGGTCCTCCCCCTTCCTTAAATTCCCGACCTGGGTATAACGTTGAAGCCTTGTCCATACTTGGAAAATACTGTTTGATCACGGATTGTATGTAATTTGGCAATCTGCCAAGTAAAGACGATTCCATCTGAATGAATCTAGCAGGGGAGAAGGGAAAATAACGATGGGATTTTGATGCATTTTATAATGCCACTAGTGCCTTAGTCATTTATTGCATTCACAAAAATAAAATAAGGAGAAACAAAAATAGTTACCATGGAAACAACAAAAAGAAAAGAAAATATTTTCATTTCGTTCAGGAACGTAAAAGCAAAATCGTAAGCTCAAAAACTTTGTTGTGAATAAACAAATCAATTAGTTTTTATCGTGAGAATACAGATCGAATATGCTTTAGATTAAAAAAATGTTGCTGTGAGCAAATTTTCATGTTTACAAAACTAAGGCTAAATAATATAAATGCAAATCTGAACATCAGAAACAAACCCCCCCCCACTAACATCCCTATAAACTAATAGATACGTCCATTTCCACCTATAAACCGGATATTAGCCTTTCCATGTAATCGATGGTCAGACGGTATCTCTATTTTGTAGTAAGTTACCGCCCTAAAGCCAGGGCTAAGGCAGAAATACTTAAGATACACCGCCAACTCAGTTATTCCATCCGAGGACTGCAGTTTCGTGCTTTTTAGCACTCATCAGTCCGGAATAGGAATCACATGAGCTGGAGGCGAAAAATCTCTTAAGGGAGCCAAGAGAGCACCATTGCTGCGGTCGCTCATCTGGTTTGCTAATTCTGCTTTAGCTCCCAGTCTGTTTAGCTCTCTTGGCTCCCTGAAGAGATTTTTCGCCTCCAGCTCATGTGATTCCTATTCCGGGCTGATGAGTGATAAAAAGCACGAAACTGCAGTCTTCGGATGGAATAACTGAGCTGGCGGTGTATTTTAAGTAGTATCTCTATTTAATTCAAAAAAAAAAAAAATTGAATTTTGACACCTGGAATTCAAATTATGTTTTTCGCAATCACGAGTGTGTGTATGTAGGCGTGTGTGTTTGTGTGTACGGGTTTTGTGTATGTGTGTGTATGAATGTGTGTGGGGGGTATGTGTATGTGTGTGTAGGCATATGTGTTTGTGTCTGTGTGCATGCATGAATATGTGGGTAGTTGTGTATGTGTGTGTATGTGTGGATGTCTGTATGTATGCGTGTGTGTAAGTGTTTGTATGTGTGTATGTGTTTATGTATGTGTGTGTATGTGTGTGTATGTGTTTGTGTGTGTGTGCGTGTGTGTGTAGTTGTGTATGTATGCGCGTGTGTGTAGGACATGGATGCAACCTGGAGACGGCTTTCGCTATAGGAGCAGCATCGTGAGGAGCCGGTCCACGGTGATGGTGCGGAGGGTGGCGGTGGGAAAAATCAGCGTAACGCCAAAAACAGTCAAATGAGAACAATAAGCAATCGTGATTGCTCAAAAAAAAAAAATGTTGCTAGGGCTGGTTTTGACTTAAAAACTCACTTACTTAACCCACGTTTTTCTTAAGATTTTGGTGAATTATGCACGCAATAACTTTTCCCGAAGAAACACTTAGACAGGAATTAGACTTACATTATTTACCCCAAAGTATTTTGAGATGTCACAAACACTTGAGGCAGTGAGAAGCAAAGGGATGCAAGTGGACATTTTCAAGTTTTGAGTAAAACGCGTTTAAAGATTAGCTCCTAGGTAGGACTTCATTGAAATTTTTTTCTAAATCATGCTGTATAGCAGCAATTACCAGGGCTACTAGTACCATCTCTTGCCCCAAGACAGAGGAGGGGGTTCACCTACCATGTGTACTGGTTATCTCCAAAATTTTGATTTTGCCACTGGCATCCCTTTGCTTCTTACTGCCTCACTTGGCAATAACTTCGTGAAACAGGAAATGCTTGTTTAAGCAAAACAATTGATTTCCTAAATATCTAAACAAAGAATACATAAACTAAAAGATACTGCTCGTGCTAAATGATGTTTCGTAAACAGATGTACACCAAGTAAAAAAAGTAATTACGTTCTGAAAACTTTGACATTGTTCTGCTTTTTTTTAAAAATAATTTCTTGTTGTTCCTATATTGGAAAATATAATAAATAAACAAACCATAAAAGGGGGGGGGGGGAATCGGCACACTGATATTACTGAAAAGATATAGAAGTACTCCCAAAACATGTAGTACTTTGTATTTCTGCCTCTTTGACTAATTACGGGCAGTCACTGTAGTTGCCTAGCGTGCGCGTTTTCAAAATAACACACTAATCCGAGCACAAATTCATTTATCCATGCACAAATCTTCAAATCTAAATTTAGAAATGCGATGACACTTCTTAAATATTATTCGTAAATGTCACAAAATTAATGCTTAGAATGAAGAAGTAAATATTATTAAACATTTTTGAATAATCAGAAATCTAAAAAAAAAAAAAAGACTTTTTTAATGAAAACAATAAAAATATTTGCTAGGATCTTACCTTAAAAACGGGTACACAAGGGAACTGTGTGTTGAACGTAATTAGTTTGACCCGAATTTAGTACCCAGAAGTATTAATTTTGACAATTAAACAAAACTGTGTGTTGAACGTAAATAGTTTAATCTGTATCCAGTACCCAGAAACATTAATTTTGACTATTAAACGAAACTGTGCTTTGAACCATGGGCGTCGCGGTCGGGGGGATCCAAGGGGTCCGGACCCCCTCAATAATTAAGAGTCGACCCCCAGAAATATTGGAATTTGTTAAGATGAAATCCATTATTTTTGGGAACTTGTTACTGTTTTAATTCCAATAAAGAATGATAATGCAGCAGTTACACAACACATAATTTATTATGTGATATGTTTAATTATTATGTACTAGCAAAAATACCCGGCGTTGCCTGGGTCAATAATAATTATTAGAAAAAATCGTTACTTGCTTTTGTTTTCTGTTTTAAGTGAAAGAATTTAAAACACATCTTTTGGACGTGATTAAAAATCGAGTTTCTTCCTTACCCATAAAACTAAAATAGCAATAAGTATAAAGAACAAAGTAGCATTGATTTAGAAACGAAAGCACTATATTTAAGCATATACAAATTTAAAAAACATGAAATTAATCTTCTCATATTTAAAAAGATTAATCTGTTGATACTTTTTTTTAACATGGAGTCTAAAACCTTCTCTGTATGGCTAATGAAGTACGAAGTGATTAAAAAAAAAGTAGCTGCTCTCGTAATCCCCTTATACTTGCTTTAGTTATTTCGGGAAATTTCAATCATTGTGGCTCTTGGTGCGATTTTACCGAATTTGCGAAAGTCGTTTCGGGGTACCTTCGATGATGCTCCCCCATACAAAGTAAGCTTACTTTGTAAAACGATATGATATTAATTTTCGTTACAGAGATATCGTCGCCAGATGCTGAGATATTTTTGGTCACCATAAAATGGCGCTAAACAGTTTCATCCGAAATGTTACCAAAATAAGTATTACAATTTGTTGATTGTTTGAAATTGTGCCAAAAGGAAAATTAATGGAAGTTTTTGTGCTGTTTATGGATTTGCCTAATTTAGTTGCTGGATTATTTAACACAGTAAAAAAAGTCTTTTAAAAATTCTTTGATTGGCGATATTTTGTTTACATGGTGAAAGCTGAGAAACATTATGACGTAGTCTTCGGCTTCAAAAACAGCAACGTTGAAAAAACTGCCAAATGCATCAGCTACGGAAATCTTTCTGCAAAAATTTTGGCGATCTGCTGGTTGTTTGGATAATGAGTAAGTGTTCAATCAGCATCTTACTACTATTATATATGCGAAAGTTTGTCTGTATGGATGTATGGATGTATGGATGTTTGTTACTCTTTCACGCAAAAACTACTGAACGGATTTTGATGAAACTTTACAATAATATAGCTTATGCATCAGAATAACACATAGGGTAGTTTTCGTCCCGTTATGGGGGGCAAAAACCCCTTAGGGGAGCAATAAAATACAATTTTCGTATAAATTCTCTAATATAGGGATGAAAAAATACTTGCACATATTCACATTATATGTCCATCGAAAGCTCTGATTTTTCTGCTGAAGATGGCACCTATTCGAAATTTCTAAATAGAATAAAAAACGAGTTATGAGCTTTTTAGTTCCATGTTCGAAGGCTCTCCTAAACTCAATACAGTATTTAGCGTATCATCTCAACTCCCTGTCGATAGCGACAATTGTTGTATCGTTGACTATCTTTGCTTTTCGTGACTGTTCAAGGCTTTTCTCAAGTCAAATCTTGAAGTAAGATTTTTGCACAAGATTGGCAAATAATATATGATTTGGCTGATCATTTTCCATTTAAACGGAACTTTAATGTAATTAAAGGTTTTTATTATTATTTATGCTAATTGAACATTTACTCATTATCCAATCAACCAGCAGATCGCCAAAATTTTTGCAGAAAGATTTTCGTAGCTGATGCATTTGGCAGTTTTTTTCAACGTCGCTGTTTTTGAAGCCGAAGACTACGTCATAATGTTTCTCAGCTTTCACCATGTAAACAAAATATCGCCAATCAAAGAATCTCTAAAAAACTTTTTTTTACTGTGTTAAATAATCCAGCAACTAAATTAGGCAAATCCATAAACAGCACAAAAACTTCCATTAATTTTCCTTTTTGCACAATTTCAAACAATCGCCAAATTTTACTACTTATTTTGGAAACATTTCGGATGAAACTCTTTAGCGCCATTTTATGGTGACCAAAAGTATCTCAGCACCTGACGATAATAACTTTGTAACGAAAATTAATATCATATCGTTTTACAAAGTAAGGAAAGAGAGAGGGAGCATCATCGAAGGTATCCCAAAACGATTCCAGCAAATTCGGTAAAATCGCACCTAGAGCCCACAATGATTGAAATTTCCCAAAATAACTAAAGCAAGTATAAGGGGATTACGAGCAACTTCAATAGCAATACAGAGAAGGTTTTAGACTCCATGTTAAAAAAAAAAGTATCAACAGATTAATCTGTTTAAACATCAGAAGAATAATTTCATGTTTTGGAAATTTTTATATGCTTAAATATAGTGCTTTCGTTTCTAAATCAATACTATTTTGTTCTTTATACTTATTGCTATTTTACTTTTATGGGTAAGGAAGAAACTCGATTTTTAATCACGTCAAAAAGATGTGTTTTAAATTGTTTCACTTAAACCAGAAAACAAAAGCATGTAACGATTTTTTCTCATAATTATTACTGACCCAGGCAACGCCGGGTATTTTTGCTAGTAAATAATAATAAAAACCATTAATTACATTAAAGTTCCGTTTAAATGGAAAATCATCAGCCAAATCATGTATTATTTGCCAATCTTGTGCAAAAATCTTACTTCAAGATTTGACTTGAGAAAAGCCTTGAACAATCACGAAAAGCAAAGAAAGTCAACAATACAAAAATTGTCGCTATCGACAGGGAGTTGAGATGATACACTAAATACTGTATTGAGTTGAGGAAAGCCTTCGAACATGGATCTGAAAAGCTCATAACTCGTTTTTTATTCTACTAAGAAATTTCGAACAGGTGCCATCTTCAGCAGAAAAATCAGAGCTTTCGATGGACATATAATGTAAATATGTGCAAGTATTTTTTCATCCCAATATTAGAGAATTTATACAAAAATTGTGTTTTATTGCCCCCCTTAGGGGGTTTTGCCCCCCATAACGGGACGAAAACTACCCTATGTGTTATTCTGATGCATAAGCTATATTATTGTAAAGTTTCATCAAATTCCGTTCAGTAGTTTTTGCGTGAAAGAGTAACAAACATCCATACATCCATACATCCATACAGACAAACTTTCGCATATATAATATTAGTAAGATTTTTTTGCCTTGTTGCTTAATATTTTTCTAGTGTACATTTTGAGATGCTTTATTATTTTCTAATAATAAATTTCGTCGGTTATAATTATATAGATAATAGCCGATTAGAATAGCCGGTTCTAGTAGAGATATTTCCAACAAGAAATGAGTTATTCAAATTGTGTTGCCAGGGTTGGCAAGTATTTCGCCACGGGTGGAAAAAACCACGGTTTTCCCCTTAAAGCAAAAATAGATTTTTTGCCAGCATTCAAAAGGAAACAAAAAATGGAATTTTTACAGACAACTTATGTAGTTTTTTTTATTTTGCCCTCAGTAAATTAATAAAAGATATTAAACATGCTTTAATTAAATTCTAGTTTTGGTTTTCTTTGACATCTAGCTTAAAATAAATGTAATATTAAACTTTCTTAAACGAATGCTTCCAAAGATTGTTTTTTTTAAATAAAAATTGAATTTACAATTTGTATTTGAAACAGGAAAATAAATGCAAAGGATGATTGTCTAAAAGGACTAGACATTGCCAGTTCTCAACTACTTTTCCTCGGGTATCAATTTCTCCAGTCAGGAGAAAAAAACGTATTATTTCTTTAGAGGAAAAAGATAATTTTCTATATTCTTTGACTATTTTCTGTTAAAATTAAATAGCTTGAAAATCTAAATGAAATCTGGAAAAAGAATAACAGTTTAAATTTTTGATGAGGTTGGTCGTCCTGCCAGCAAGGGTTATTTTTTCCAGGATAGTAACAAAAAACTGGGAAAAAAAGTACAACAATTGTACAATTTGAATAATCCAATTGAAACTTAAATTGAAGTAGATCAAGACTAGGTTCTTCATTGATATAAATGTATAATTAGAACAATTTAAAGTAAACTAGGGTAAATAGATAATGGTTTAAAACTTGCATATTGCGATGCAATGTTAAAAAAAATATCCTGATATACTGGATCCAACTGAATTTGAATGAGCTTTGACTATTTTTAGGAGTATTTGTCAATAATAAAATTTCATTTAGTAAGAAATATACATTTTTATGTTTTATCACATTTATATTTCACACTGTATAACCATAGTTGACCTCTTATAATTTTTATTACTCTGTTGGCATTGCAAAATTTGCACTACTTCCCTGCTAAAAATTAAAAGATGAGAATTTCTTATTTAATAGTTAGGACTGTGTAATATTTTATACCAAAGTCAGTGAGTTGATTTTTATTGTTTTTTACTCTCCACTTTCTTTCTGTATTCATAAAATAAAAAAGAAAAAGCATTTGACTAAAACAATGGATTACTGTTCCACTGATGTAATTTAATATTTTAGGCACAAAAACATGAAAATTATTAGAATGCAGTTAAAATTACTATGATATCAAACACGTTATATCCAATCCCCATAAAGGAAGCAAATCTAGTTTTGCCACTTTGGCAAATATGGGCAAAAAATAGTTTTGCCAGGACACTTTTAGTATTTTTTTTTCCTACCTTTGGCAGAAATGTGCCAAACCTAATTAAAAAAAAAAAATTACTTATCTAAAATTTTATGTATAAAAGAATTAGGCTCATAGAAAAATTTTACTGCATTATATTACAACATGTTGTGGTGGAGGTTTAAAAGGATTACTTTTGTTACTAAACGCAGATTTTGCAAATTATAAATAAACATAATAAATAATAAAATTGATAGCTAAAAAATTTCATTCCTATATCTTTGTTAACAGAACAGTGTCCAGGACAGTGTCCTGGCATAAATGACTTCTTGCCTGCAAAATGTCTAACCCTTTGTGTTGCCCTCTATTGCCCTTTAAAGTGCAATAATTTTGAATATAATTGTCTAAGTGAATTGCATTTTTTTTCAGTATTTTTTCCCCAATACCTAAATCTTACATTTAAATTTTCTTTTATAATGGCACGAAAGATATCCCTGGAATCTTGTTTCCCGTTCTGTTTGTACACCCGTACGCAACACAAGTGGGCATTTTAGTTAAATCAACAGAAAATATTCACTATTAAACATAGCATTCTCGGTAAAATAGCGCTGATAAAGCCCTTTAAAGCCGAATGTTTTGGGTAGACTTTTCCCCGCGTCAGTTAAAACCGGTTACGGTTTTAGCTTCAGGTTTTGTTGAGTTGAGCGTCTCCCCTTTCTTCTGTCCTCCTTGGATTTCTCACTTTTAATTTTCGTCAAAATCTTGAAAGTACATTATCTCAGAAACGGTTGAATATATTTTGTTGCGGTTCATTTTATTTAAAAGGATATTTTTTCTTGTTTAAAAACATATGCTACATTTTGAAATATGTGCTTGATTTTTTTTCCAGTCTTTTGAAAAAAAAAAAAAAGTTTAAAATAATTGTTTTTGATTTTTCTCAAACATGTTAATTTCAAAAATTTTCATTTTCTTACAGTTTATTAGTACCACTGAGCACTACGTTTCTGAAAAGGAGAGCTTCCACTTTTTCGTTTAACAGATTTTAAAGGCATTTGAAAAAATTAGTGTTTTTAACGAACTCTTTACATAATTGCAGACCTGAAAATTCAAAAAAAAAAAAAAAAAAAAATCCACAATAAGTGGCCAGAAAGCAATTTTAATTATTTTATATTGCGAAATTTTCATTTTTAGTCTCTACTTTATCCTGGAGTTTTATTTTTAATGAAAACTAGAACGCTGTCTCCAGCCGATTTCCCCATGCAACCTTTCAGCCTAGCGCCGAAAGAATCGTTAAGCTAAATGTTCTCACTAAATTTCATAACAAAATGGCGACTCAGAATGAAAATTTCGCTATATAACTTTTTTAAAAGTGTTTTCTGGCCACATGTTGCGATTTTTTTTTTTTTTTTTTTTTGAATTTACAGGTCTGCAATAACGTAAAGAGTTCCTTAAAAACCCTCATTATTTTCAAATGCCTCTACAATCTGTTAAACGAAAAAGTTGAAGCTCTCCTTTTCAGGGAACGTAGAGCTCAGTAATACTAATTAAATGTAAAAAAATGAAAATTTCTAAAATTGACATATTTGAGAAAAATCAAGAAAATTAAACTCTTTTTTTTTTTTTTCAAAATTCTGCGGGGGAAAAAAAACTACAACACATGTTTCAAAATGTAGCATATTTTTTTAAGCAAGAAAAAATATCCTTTTAAATAAAACAAATCGCAAGAAAATATGTTCTACCGTTTCTGAGATAATGTATTTTAAAGATTTTGACGAAAATCCCAAGTGAGAAATTTTGACAGGACCGCCATCTTTGGCGGCCTGTATCTTGCCGTAGGAACTTTTTTGGGCAAAAAAAAAAAAAAAAAAAAAATTAATCTGAATTTTGACATTTTGAATACAAATTATGTTTTTCGCAATCACGAGTGTGTGTTTGTGTGTAGGGGGTATGTGTGTTTGTGTGCAGAAGGTATGTGTATGTGTGTAGGGGATATGTGTATGTGTGTGTAGGTATGTGTGTTTGTCTTTGTGCTGGCATAAGTGTGTGGGTACTTGTGTGTATGTATGTGTGTGTGGGTGGGTATGTGTATGTGTGTGTAGGCATATGTGTTTGTGTCTGTGTGCAGGCATGAATGTGTGGGTAGTTGTGTGTATGTGTGTGTATGCGTGTGTATGTGTTTGTATGTGTTTGTGTAGGTGTATGTGTGTATGTATTTGTGTGTGCGTGTGTGTAGTTGTGTATGTATGCAACCTGGAGACGGCTTTCGCTCTATTAGCAGCATCGTGAGGAGCCGGTCGACGGTGATGGTGTGGAGGGTGGCGGTCGGAAAATAAAATGATAGCACGCCAAAAACAGTCAAGTGAAAGCAATAAGCAATCGTGATTGCCCAAAAAAAATCTATTTCTTAATTTTTTTATGAATTTTTAACATATGTTAAATTCAAAAAAATCCGAGACTATCATGTTGCAGCCCTTGTTGAATGGACATGGATTCTACCTTAATGATAAGACGGTTAATAAATTTTGAAAAGGTGGAAAAAATAATAGGATGTGAGTAGAGAAGCCATTGGCTCGTCGCACCCTGGCGGCGAAATTTTGAGTTAGTATTATTTGGATAATTTAACCGGAAGTGAATAAACTGGGGAGGAAAAGGGAGGACATAAATGTTTCCTCCTAATTAGATTTGGCAACATTTGTTCTTTTTTTTTAAGAGAAAATTCTGAAAATTTACGATGCGATGTTTTCCATACACATTTAAGCGATTGTCACAGGAGTTTCTTTTAGTACTATAATTTATATACTGCAATTTTTAAGAACTAAACGATCCTGCTTTCCCGTATACCAAAATCGATTTTCTATTTTCTAATTCATATTCTCTAAACTAGCTGAAACTGCAAATTGTATCAAATATGCATTTTTAACATTGTATGCTGATTTCTAGAAATAACTCCTCGTTCATTAATATTGGACCTAATTATATTGGAATTGAATCGGAGATTAGCTAGCTCGCCGTTCAACAAATAGCTCAATTGCCTCACGAGATATGCGACAACTAAAATAAGGATTCACTGCTGCGATCTATCGAATATTTATTCAACTAAAATTTCATTCCTTCCCATACAGCCATACAACAACTTTAATAACTTTCAATATTAAATTGCTGTTACCCTTTCAAACTCTATGTCCTAGTTTCAGAAGAAAAAAATAGCGAAAAAAAAAATGAATTTAAGAAATGAAGATAGTATTTAAAATATTTTTAATATGTACCGTTGCTCTTGCTTTTCTGCCACCAGTTGTTTTTGCTTCATTTAGCAAATATATATGTAAAGCAATTGCTCGTTGATACGCATTATGTTCTAAGACTGAAGACAAGTCAAGTAAGTGACCCTGCCGCAAGGAATTGGGGAGCTTCATTAAAAATGCTTGAATACTTGCAAGCCCTGTGTTAGTCGTACCTCAGCATTTCCACCTGCGGTGAGGTGGAGGAAAACACAAACTGTTCGCTCCTCTAACCTCGATTTGGCTCATTTTGTTAGAGGGTGCTGTCGCTGATCAGCGGCACTGCGGGCAAGAAAAGTTATTTAGAATATATAGCAACGGTGGTAAAGAAATTCTGAAAACTTACTGCGTGATGTTTTTCATGCACTTTTAAGCGATTGTCACTAGCTTTTTCTTCTAGTACTAGAATTTATATTCTGTTATTTTTAAGAACTAAACGAGCCTGTACTTCCCCGAATCCAAAAAATCGACTTTCTATTATCTATTTAATACAGTAGGCGCCGCTTAATGTGATCACGGTTAATGTTATCATTCGCTTAATGTTATTAGAATCACGAAGTCCCGGAACACTTGTATGTTAACACACGTTAAAAAAGTCGGATATTGTAATCAGCGTCTTCGTTTATTGCTATCACTTTTTCATAAACTTTCAATTTTTCCCCCGTTTTTGTTCCTCAATTAACAGAAATACGTAGGCAAACCCTGACGAGACTAACTTTCTGTGTAGCATTTTGTGATTTTCAATAGCAGTTCAAAATGTTTCTAGGAATGAAGCTACAGAAAGTTCGCCCCCAATGACCACAGACTCCCCCTAAGAAAACTTTCTTTTGCACCTAAAAAAAATTCAGTCGCAAGACATGGCATTGATGTAGGACCTCCATTGTTACTATTACTTTGTAAACTATTAAAGAATTGTGTCGAGATTGAAAGCAAAGCGAAGTGAAATTAAAATTTAAACAACAAGCAAAACCATGCTGGAAAAGATAGAAAAGCTGAATGTGCTTTGAAACTGGTTTACGAATGCCAAGGAAAACAGTCATATTTTACTTTCACCTATTACTATGTGATTAAAAATTGCATAATTTAGCTTTAACTTTTTATAATTCAGATATTTCCGTTCTGTTAATTTAATAATTTATAATTTGAAACTGCGCTTAGTTTAGTCATTGTGATTTTAATTTGAGGTTGCCAAAATAAATGCACCTTAATTGGAAAAAAAAAAATCATTATTTTGTGCCTCCTGGATTCTTTTTGGTTATTGTTATCCGTCGGTTATTGTTATCAAATTATATTTGTCCCAAAGTGATCACATTAAGCGGCGCCTACTGAATTCTCTAAACTGAATGCAAATTATTTCAAATACTAGCTGCGTCGCCCGGCTTTGCACGGTCCACCTCGAAAATAAAAATTATGTCAAGTGATGTATATTCAACAACCAGGCTTTAGCAAAAAAAAAATCAGTAAAATTTTGCGGTAGATTACTTAAAAATAACCAAAAAAAAACATTTTAAATTTCCCGATTTCAGGAAGAGCCTCAAAACAAAAGTCAAAACTGTACTTGTTCATGTTCGAGAAAAAAATGGCAACAGATATTATTTCTCGATGATTTTCTTCACGCTACAGATTTTAATGAAAGCACTAGTTGCGAACCCCGGCTTTGCACGGTCTACCTCAAAAATAAAAGTTATGTCAAGTGATGTATGTTCAACAACCAGGCTTTAACAAAAAAAAAAAAAAAATCAGTAAAATTTTGCGGTAGATTACGGAACAATAACCAAAAGTGAAACATTTTAAATTTTCCGATTTCACCTCAAAACAAAAGCCAAAATTGTACTTGTTCATATTCGAGAAAAAAATGGCAACAGATATTATTTCTCGATGATTTTCTTCACGCTACAGATTTCAATGAAAGCACTAGCTGCGTAGCCCGGCTTTGCTCGGTCTACCTCGAAAATAAAAGTTATGTCAAGTGGTGCGTGTTCAACAATCAGGCTTGAACATAGGCGGATACACATGGGTGCGCCGCACCCCCAAAATTTTTGGTTGGGTTTTGAAAAAAATTAGTTTAGTATATTTCACTCAGAAACGCAGTTGGGGGGGGGGGGGGATTTATAGCTGCTATACTAGTAAATTTATTTTTTTGAGTGTATCACCACACGTCGCTAGTACAAGAAAAAACATAACTGTACTCATATTAAAAATTAAAGTAACTTTATCCATTTGGAAAAAAAAACCTAATAAATAATTTCATGCAAATAAAGTAACTTCTCAAACAATTTATTGTTCAGTGCTGTGTTATTGTATAGAATAATTGCATGTTCTGTAATTGGGTATTTGTTCATATATCAATACCAATTCTTCTGTTTTAAAAACAACTATAGCTGATCAAGTCCAAAAAAAAAAAAAACTTTATCAATAAAATTTACTCCGAAATCAACTAAAAACCAACATTTTTAAGGTAAATTTTCAAAAAATTTTGAAAGAGGGCTCCCGGACATTTTGCAGCAGTGGGGGGGGGGGGGGGGCACAAGACTGGTGACCCTCCCCACAAAATGCTGAGTAGATGTTTTTAAAAAAATATTCTTTAATATTGAAGAGAAGAAAAGATCTCATTTTGGGAAAACGCGGTTATTTTACGAAGAAAAAAAAAAGAATGTTGAGAAAAAAATCTTAATTTCTTTCAAAAAGAAATATTGACATTTTAATTTTTCAACAGTTTCAGGTTATTGGCGGCGAATTGTGTGCCTCCTCCCCCCTCCTCGCACAATCCTCTTTCTTTCATATCTCCCCCTCCCTTTTTTTTCATTTTTAAATATTTCGTTTTCATTTTTTCTATTAGTCTTCAAAATTTTTCTTCCCCAAAGCCCTTTCTCCAGCCAAAACTATTACAGAGTACCTAAAATTTCGTTTCTTGAGCTTCACTTTCGCAAAATTTCCAAGGAAGCTCTTCTAATCACCTAAATACATCGAAAATAGTTTAAAATTGCGTTTTTGAAGCTTCAGTTTTGAAAAACTGCCGTGTCCCTAACGTTACCAAATATGGTCATACACTCATGTGTTTAAGACTGTAATTTTGGAAAATATTCAAACAAGGGCCTCCGACCCCCTTTCTCTAATATCATCAAAAAGAATATTTCGGTTTTGAAAACTACTATTTCGAAATATTTGGAGAATCCATTTTTTTTTTAATTCCATGGAGTATTGCAGAAGAACTTCATTTTTAGGACTTCAATTTCGAAAATTTTCCAGGGGAGAGCTCCAGAATACCTCGTTCGGAAACAGCATCAAAAACTGTCCTCCGTAGTATTTTTGGAACTTCAATTCTGAAAAGTTAAAGAAGTAGCGTGGGGGAAGGGGAGGGGTTACGTATTTCTATCTGCTTTTCAAAATATCGATTGGAGACAGTCTATGAGTCTCATTCCTAACTCAAACTATAACTATAAATATGGACTATAATCACATTTATAAGACTAAAATTTCTAAAAATAGCCTTGGATCCACATGTACCTTTCTTGCCCCTAAAATATCACCAAGAACTGTAAAACTGTGTTTTCAAAACTACTATTTCAAATTTTTTTCTGGGGCGTGAATCCCATTCCAAACCAGTAGCTGGATTCACCCATTGCTTCCAATATCGACTTTCGTTTAAGACTTTTTCTGCAGTTTGAAATGTTAAGAATTGCCCATCCCCTAATCTTACTAAAAATGGTTTACATCGCGTTTTTTAGGCTTAAAAGTGTGTGTACCGGCCTAAAATCATTTTCTGATTTCGCCACTGCCTTGTTATTCCGGAAATGCCTCCCCTCTCCCCTCCCCAGATCCCTGTTATTGTTGCACCCCCAAATATTTCGGCATAAATCCGCCTATGGGCTTGAACAAAACAAAAACATCAGTAAAATTTTGCGGCAGATTGCGGAAAAATTACCAAAAAGGAAGCATTTTAAATCCCCCGATTACAGGAAAAACCTTTAAAACAAAAGAAGAAATTTTACTTGTTCATATTCCAGGCGAAAAATGGAAACAGATTTTTTTATCTCAATAAGTTTCTTCACGTAATAAATTTTAATAAAAGCACTGTTGCGGAAATTTGAGATAAAGCACTGAATAATAATTTGAACGGAGGAAAGCCTTCGAAAACTAGGGATTTTATGTCGAAATTTAAGAGTCCTAATTAATAGTTTTTTAATTGATATCCCCGCTAATTATTATCGAAAGATTATGTTAAATAACCAAACATAAAGACGGGAAGATTACGAATCCATTGATACCTGGTTCGATGGGCAGGTCACTGTCGTTCGGGAAAAGAAACTTGGACATCATATATAATTGCATACATAGGTACATACGCTCAGTTTTTAATTATATAAGGTGCCTTTTAAACATTGCATGCTGATTTCTTGAAATAAAACATGCCTTGTTCATCTTTAGAAATACATACGTAAAATATAAATAAACGAACCAACAAGTAATTGTATTACAAATTTTAAAAAAAGCAGCAAATTATTTTCTTTCCATTAGAAAAGTCTTTTATCGCTTTGAAATTAAAAAAAAAAGAATAAAAAATCATAATTTTAAGAAAATAAGCACTTACATAAAAAAAAATTAAAAAAATGAAAATGCATTAAATTTTTGCATTTGTAATGTTTCTGGAGTCTAGGGGAAAGGGGCAATCGTTCTCAATCTAGGCCTCATTCCCCGCTCCCCTCCCCGCCCCCCTCCGAAGAAAACGTGATTGCGTTCTTCCACGGCAGACGTTTCTCCAGAGCTGCAATTAATCTCCTAGGGATTTGAATAGTCGTCGAATTAAATTTTTTACCTTCTGCCTGAAATGTTTTGGGACGATTTCTTTTTGAGCAATCACGACTGCTTATTGTTCTCATTTGACTATTTTGAATTCCTATCATTTTATTTTCCCACCAGCACCCTCTGCCAGCACCACCGTCGCGTCGACCGGCCTCACGATGCTGCTCCTCTTTCAAAAACCGTCTCCAGGTTGCGTCCATATCCTACACACACACGCATACACACACTCATGCCTGCGCACAGACACAAACACACACTCCTACACACACTCATGCCTGCGGACAGACACAAACACACACTCCTACACACACACATACACATACACACACTCATAACTGCACACAGACACAGACATATATGCCTACATACACACACACACACACGAAGGCTTACACACACGCGTCTACACATACATGCACCTACATAAACACACGTGCATTCATACACACACACGCCCGTGATTGCGAAAAACATAATTTGAATTCAAGATGCCAAAAATTCAAATAAATATAATTTTTTTTATTTGTCACCCGCAAGCGCAACATACACACACAAAAACGTACACACACAACTACCCACACATTCATGCCTGCACACAGACACAAACACACATGCCTACACACACATACACATACCGCCTACACACGATTACACATACCCCCCACACACAAACACACGCCTACATACACACACTCGTGATTGAAAAAAACATAATTTGAATTTAAGTTGTCAAAATTCAAATTAATTTTTCTTTTTTCTTCGTCAATTTCTACAGTATGTTCTTGAGTTATGCCGATTTAAAAATGGTTCTAAAAGTTGCGCTCTCGTAGCACAGCGACAAAGGAAGAATGCGCCGAAATCCAAAGGACCGGTGACCAAATCACGTGGTACAAGACAACGAATTATATATATATTGATCTTCTCCCCGCCACCCCCGTCATAAAACTTGTCGCCTTTACTACTGCTTCAGCGAACTGAATGGAATAGCTTGTGTTTATGTATATCTCAATGGTCTATGACTGCGGCAAAGGCAAGGTTATGTGACATTAATATTTCAAGGTCATGCATATCATTATTTGACCTTGAATATTTTAGAAAGTTGATTTTTTTTTTTTGTGAAAAAAGTATACAATTTGCGTACTAATGTGTTCTATACGTGGTGAAAATTTCAAAATGGGATAGCAATAGGATCATACTGAAATTGAATTATGAAGTATTTCGATTCCGCAGAATAATGCAATTCTGCAAACGTGCGGTTGCTAAGTGAAAAGGAATACTAAATTTTCAAATAGAAACTGTGAAAAAGGAACTTTTTTAACTACCGAAATACAACGTTTGCCTCTTTTCGAGAACTTTGGGAGGTCTCACGGGAAAAAAAAACCAATTGATTAAAAAAAATCTATACTTTTCGATCATCACGTCGGTAGACTGAAACCAGAAAATTTTGTAGAAATCGACGATGGGTCCTTTTCAGAGGCTCGTTGATTTGGCGAAAGTAATTGCGACATCGCTTCCATGATCTCTTGTCTCCATCGTCGTAACTATTTTCACTCGTCATTCATCTAGGAGAAGAAAGTAAAAACAAACAACTAAGAGTTTTCTCCGGCTGCCTTAATTGTTATCAAAAGTTGCGTTAAACATTGAAACGTAACCCTCCTCCCCTTTCAATAATTTCCAAATAATATTTAAAATGATAACACAAATTGAAATGGATGTGCACGTGGTCGTACCGAAATTTAAATTCAAAAAGGCATAATGTATTTCAAGGGTGAAGATAAAAAAAATATATTTTCATTATTTTTATTTATAATAACTCTAAATGTATCTTTTTTTGTATGGATACAGAAGATTTTTCAATTTGAATGGAAATTCCTAGAATCACGTTAGCCTTAATATTATTAAAGAGTAGTTCCCGAATGAGGAGGCTGTTCCCTTGGAAACAGCGGATTTCACTTCCGATGTAAAAAGAAGACGGTCTTATCGGCAGCAAACTATCACTTTGATCACATGGGAACAACGACGAATCAGCACACGCAATCTCTGTACCTGCCGGACCGTTTGCTGCTCACGAGGTTTGTGTCTGCATTTTAGCGTATCTTAAACTGTATAAATGTTTTAATAGCTCTTCTTTTGACGTTGTGCATAACATGCGTAATTTTTGCGTACACGCTAGATAATGAGACGCACTTGTGTATGTAATTTTTTACTTTTTTCTCGAATTAATTGTTGTTTTATTCATTTATTTTCATTGCTTGTATCCACTCACACATTTTTAATCATGTAGTCACGTAAATTTCAGTTCGGTTAAAAAATAACAACTTTGTTCCTTTGCTTTTCGTTTTAATAATTTTTAATTTTTTCATCTTGGATTCAAATTATGTTTTTCGTAATCACGAGTGTGAGTGTGTGTATGTAGGCATGTGTGTTTGTGTCCAGGCATGAGTGTATGGGTAGTTGTGTGTATGTGTGTTTGAATGTGTCGGGGGGGGGGGTATCTGTGGGGGTGTGTATGTGTTTGTGTTTCTGTATGCGTGCGTGTAGGTGTTTGTATGCGTATATGTGTGTGTGTGAGTATGTATGCGTGTGTGTGTGTAGGATATGGACATAACCTCGAGACGGCTTTCGCGAGAGGAGCAGCATCGTGAGGAGCCGGTCGACAGTGATGCTGCAGAGGGTGCTGGCGGGAAAAATAAAATCATAGGAACGCCAAAAACAGTCAAATGAAAGCAATAAGCAATCGTAATTGCTTTAAAAAAAATGAATTTTGTCATTTTGAATTCTAATTATGTTTTTTGCAATGACGAGTGTGTGTGTATATATAGGTGTGTGTGTTTGTGTGTGGGGTGGGGTATGTGTGTTTGTATGCAGGGGGTATGTGTGTAGACATGTGTGCTTGTGTGCAGGCATGATTGTGTGTAGGTGTGGGGGGGGGGGGGTACATGTGTATGTGTGTGCAGGCATATGTGTTTGTGTCTATGTGCAGGCATGAATGTGTGAGTAGTTGTGTGTATGTGAGTGTGTAGGTGTGTGTATGTGTTTATGTATGTGTGTAGGTGTATGTATGTATGCAGGTGTATGTATGTGTGTGTAGGTGTACGTATGTGTGTGTAGGTGTATGTATGTGTGTGTAGGTGTATATATGTGTAGGTGCGTGTAAGTGTAGGATATTGACGCATCATGGAAACGGTTTTTGCTAGAAGTGCAGCATCGTGAGGAGCCGGTCGACGGTGATGCTGCGGAGGGTGCAGGTGGAAAAATAAAATCATAGGAACGCCAAAAACTGTCAAGTGAGAACAATAAGCAATCGTGATTGCTCAAAAAAAAAAGCGTGAATTTCACCATTTCAGAAAAGAGAGGGAGGAAAAAATCACATCAGAGAGACACCTCTGCTTTTCGCTTTGTTTAAAGCTAACTCAGATCACTGAAAATTAGTCATTAACTAGTGCATTCAGACTAAACCTTGCCTAATTTAGTAAAGTATCATAATGACGGCCATCACAGATATCTCTCGAAAACCGTCCTTCAAATTGAAATGTTCGAGATGGTTCATTGCTTAAATGTTATCAATAATAATTCTAAAGGCAATAAAAAAGTAACCGTAACAACCTCATCCAGCCTTAACACTTGGAATTAGTAAATAGATGGGAGCAGGTGCAATCTCTTTGGCTTAGCAAAAGCTGGTCCAAAGACCCCAAATCACGGGACTCAACAATCTCGAATGGTTGACACGTTCTGCATGAAACTAGCAAAAGAAACCTGATTTCTTCCAATGCTTTGCTTTAAAATCTATCACGTGACTTGGGGTCTTTGTTTCAAGAGAGAAAGTCTTCACTCCCTCCATTTTATCTCTTTTTAATGCATCCAGCAGCCATTAAACTGTGATCCAAATAGATATCCAAACGGATAACTGGGGGAACGCTTGTATACACACTTAAGAATTTGATAGCAATCTACGGTACTGTCTAACCACGGATTGTATGGAAAGGCATACATCCGGTTTACGCGCGGGAAGGGAAGCATCTATTAGTTTTCAGGGATGTCAGATTTTGCAGATATATGTTAGCCTCTAAAGTAAGCTGAGTCTCATTTAAATGAGCGGAATACGCGCATATTTTAACCGGAATTATTAATGAGTAGTTCCCGAATGAGTTCCTTGAAAACAGCGGATTTCACTTCCGATGTAAAAAGAAGACGGTCTAATCTGCAGCAAACTATCACTTTGATCACATGTGAACAACGACGAATCAGATTACGCAATCTCTGTATTTGCCGGAGCGTTTTCTGCTCATGAGGTTTGTGTCTGCATTATAGCATATCCAAAACTGTATAAATGTTTTAATAGCTCTTGTGTTGACGTTGTGCATAACATGCGTAATTTTGACGCATTTGTGTATGTAATTTTTTACTTTTTACCCCGCACTTAATTGTTGTTTTATTCATTTATTTTCATTGTTTGTATCCACTGACACATTTTTAATCATATAGTCACTTAAATTTCAATTCGGTTAAAAAAATAACAACTTTGTTCCTTTGTTTTTCGTTTTCCGTTTTTATAAAAGAAGACATTCTTTCTTGAAGAAATCAAATCAGACAGCAGTGTTTTGCGCCCGTTCAAAAAGAAAAAGAGAAAAAAAATATTTTGAATTTTTACATCTTGAATTCAAATTATTTTTTTCGCAATCACCGAGTGTGTGTGTGTATGTACGCATCGTGTGCTTGTGTCCAGGCATGAGTGTATAGGTAGTTGTATGTATGTGTGTTTGTATGTGGAGGCGGGGTATCTGGGGGGGTGTATGTGTTTGTGTGTGTGTAGGTGTATGTATGTATATATGTGTGTGTATGTGTGCGTGTGTGTGTAGGATATGGACGCAACCACGAGACGGCTTTCGCTAGAGGAGCAGCATCGTGAGAAGCCGGTCGACGGTGATGCTGCAGAGGGTGCTGGCGGAAAAATAAATTCATAGGAACGCTAAAAACAGTCAAATGAAAGCAATAAGCAAACGTGATTGCTCAAAAAAAAAAAAAATTAAATGCTTATAATTTGTTTTACACAGTGATAATCCTGTCCTAAATTTTTGTATTACAATACATTGGCTTATTTTAGGGGTAATTCAGAGACTTCTGACGATCTCGAGCTGAATTTTCATTATTGAATTAAAAACATTATACTCTTCCCATGATCGGTTCTTTCAATGTTTTTCAACATAATAGCTAAAAATTAAAAGAATAAGGGATGGAGTTTAAGCTTAGATTTTTCAAAATTGATTTTAAACGGCAATAAATATGACACGGAAAGTAACATTTGCAATGTCCGAATTTTCAAATTTTCTAAGTTTTTATTTTCGTAAAATAACGTGAATTTTCAATATTTCACAAAAGAGAGGGGGGGGAGCACATCAGAGCGACACCTCTGGTTTCGCTTTGCTTAAAGCTAACGCAGATCACTGAAAATCAGTTCTTGAACTTTCGCACCCCAGCCGTGAGGGGGGCCCGCTACGCGGACCCCCTGGGTGGTGGAACCTAAGGCTTACAGCTAAGTGGTGGGGTGTGTGCGGAGAAAAGTACATTCGGACTGGGAACCACGGCATACCAACGAGGTACGGGGAGACATACCGTATCTCATGGTGAGCAAGGTTCAAACATTAAGGGGTAAACTCCCAGCTGGGCTGACGCCCAGCACGGGGACCTTCCCCGGCGCAATAAGTACCAAGCGCGTCCGTAGCACGTCACGACAATCGACCGCCGCACCCAGTCGTGCGGGGGGGCCCGTTACGCGGACCCCCCGGACGGTAAAACCTAAGGCTTACAGCTAAGTGGTGGGGTGTGTGCGGAGAAAAGTACATTCAGACTA
Source organism: Uloborus diversus (assembly GCF_026930045.1). Taxonomy (NCBI): domain Eukaryota; kingdom Metazoa; phylum Arthropoda; class Arachnida; order Araneae; family Uloboridae; genus Uloborus; species Uloborus diversus. The sequence goes on from NC_072739.1 coordinate 13,395,858, forward strand.
TATCTTGCCTATGTAGCAAGTATCATAGTGACGACCATCACAAATGTCTCTTGAACTGCTGAAACCTTCCTCCAGATTGAAATTTTCGAGACTGTTTCATTGCTTAAATAATATCAATAATAATTCTGAAGGCAGTAAAAAGTAACCGTAACAACCTCATCCAGCCTTTAAACTTGGAATAAGTAAATGGAGGGAGCACATGCAATATCTTTGGCTTAGCAAAAGCTGGTCCAAAGACCCCAAATCACGTGACTCAACAATCACGAATGGTTGACACGTTCTGCGTGAAACTAGCGAAAGAAACCTGATTTCTTCCAATGCTTTGCTTTAAATTCTATCACGTGACTTGGGGGTCTGTGGTTCAAGAGAGAAAGTCTTCTCTCTCTCCATTTTATCCCTTTTCAATGCCTCCAGCGGCCATGAATCCGGGATCCAAATAGATCTCCAAACGGATGTCTGGGAGAGCGGCTATATACACACTTAACATTTGGATAGCAATCTACGGCAAAACCAACGCTTCTACGATAATAGTTTCTTCCGCATGCGACAGATGGCAGTATCTAGGCTCTTTTGACCGCCGCTTCCTATGTCTGTTGTTTGAATTAAAGCGTATGAATATTTTCCTACTATCTTGTTCTAAGGGACCTTCATGAATTATGTAAAGATCCTGAGAGAGAGAGGGGGGGGGGGGTTGGAAAAATCTCTACATTCCTTACTTTGGGAGGAAGGGTGTCAAACCCATACATACGTAATATTTTCCAAGGCGATATTTTATATTAAAAATCGCTCGGTCAGTGGTCTGTCATGGATCATACTTCATTTGCGTCTGTAAAATAAAACACCTATTAAAATGAGTTGTTTTTACTTGTTTTACAGAGAATGAATACTGTAAAATATAATAAAAGAATCGCACTATGTATGACATGCTTTGTTTTTAATTAGTATCGCATCATAAAAAAGGAAAAAAATGTCTAAAAAACATTCAGTCTAGATTGTCGACTTTTCAGCAAATTACGTTAATGACAATGAATTTAAAAACGGTTCCAGTGATGTAAGATTCGTATATATGAGGCAAAGAACTGTATTAAAAACGTTTCTTTATGTTAGTATGCGCGGCGTATTTAACTACGCCGCGCGCAATATTTTATTATTTTGAAAAACGAATTGGAATGTTACGTAAGATTAGGAGGGGGGGAGGGGCTTGGAAAATCTTACATTCCTGCACATGTGAGCGGGGGGGGGTCATAAATTGCCAAAACCATCCTTACGTAATTAATCAATGGCCCCTAAATGGCGAAAACTATCAACACAGTAGCTTACTCTTGTCTTCTGGAATATAAAATCGGATTGAAATTCACATTGGAATCGAAGGTCAACTCGCCGTTGTTGCTCAATTGCTTCACAAGTTACGCAACCACCCATATAAAGTATTACTGCTGCTATCTGTTGAATACTATCTAAACTAAATTTTGATGATTTCCGACAAAATTGCTATGATAACGTAACATTCAATATTTAATTACTCTCATCCTTTTTAAAGGTTTTTACTCAAGCTTTAAAAGAAGCAAAAAAGGAACAATTTGGAATTTAAAAAATTAAGATAGTATTAAAAATATTTTTTACTTTGCCATTATTTATGATTTTATTCCACCAGTTTATTTTGCCATTAATATATATATATATGGAAAAAAACTCTTCGGTCATTACGTCATCTTATATTTCACATATCATTATTCCCGTTAAGTGACTCTTCCGCAAGGACATGGGAAACTAAAATAAAGAATTAGAGAGGATGTAGCAGGGCAGCGAAGTTGGAAGTAAAAGTGCCGACTTCGATTTTGAAACGTCGGACTCCGGCTGTTTTTTATTTTTTCAAATATCCCCAGAGTCATGGGAAGAGCGGAAAACCCCTAGTAGAGATTGAAATATTATATCCTTTTTTAAAAATTTTCGAGTTGTATCTGTTAGAAGTTCAATTTGAAAATCAAATTATCCGATATAGTTCAGTCATTTTATACAAAAAAAAGAAATAACTTGAAATTTGACATCTTGAATTCAAATTATGTTTTTCGTAATCACGAGCGTGTGTATGCGCGTGTGTGTTTGTGTAGGCGCATGTGTGTGGGTGCGTGTGTGAGTGTATGTATGCATGTGGGTGAGTGAGTGTTGTGTACGCTCGTGTGCGTGTAGCATTGGCGTACAGTGTTTGCCGCCCGGGGGCGGTTCTTCAATTTGCCGCCCTTTCTTTGTTGTAAGTGTTAGGTGAAGGAGGGGCACTGAATAAGGGTATCTTTGGTGATTTACTGGAATCAAAATAAACCAAGTGATAATTTTTGCCGAGTTGTCGGGCAAAATTTCCCGAATATGGAAATTTTTGGGAGGTCGCAGTAACTTCCCATCGGGGGTGCCTATGTCGTCACTTGGAAGATGCTACCTCGCACTTGTTTAAAAAAATAATTTCGTCGATTGAATCGTAATCTGACTGAAATTTTAATGCACTACACAAAAAAAAAAAAAATCTTACAAAAACAGATTGCATAAAAATAACCGCATAAAAACAAGTTGGGGTGCATTAGGAAACACACATTCAAAATCAGCTAAGAAGGCAATCAGTAAAGTGAAATATAGACTTGATAGGACAATCTTACAAAATATCAAGACAAAAATTTAGCTCATGATCGTTCAGTTCAAATTAATCCCCTACGTGGTAAATATTTAACATAGATAAGATTCAAAAAAGATTTTCTATACTTGTTTTTTTTTTGTGCAAACATAAAATATTAAATAAACACAGTTACTTTATACGAAAAATTAAATTTAGTTAGTAGGTACGGAAATGCATCGTGAAGCAAATCATCCAACTGATGCAATGAGGCGGTTTCATTTTATTGATACGATAAGAAAAGCGAAAGTTTCCTCTTTTAGATAAGATTTCCATAACAAGTTTTAGTTCACGTTTTAAAAATAGAGAGATGCTGATATCTCTCTGTGGGATATTAGTGAGACTAGAAAATGTACATAAAAATGCAGTGAAGCCCCGATTTTACGTCCAGGGACTTAAAATACGTTAAAGCGAAAAATGTAGAGAAGGCAAAAATCAAGTAGCAGAAAAAACTGAAGGTGGTAAAGATGGCTCTTTTAAATGGTATAAGCGAAATGAAAGTGGTAAAAATACCATTTTAGATCATACTAGCGGTACCCCGCACGGCTTTGCCCGTAGTAGAAAATTAAAAGGTTTTTTTTGGTTCGCCTGTATATTTACAAATAATTGATGATAAATTTCTCGTCAATTTGCTATGTTCATTTGCTCGCCCGTTTTACGGTTCCCACCGTTATGAAAATTTGGTAATTGACTCGCCCACGTTATGATAATTATCTCGGCAAAATGTTCTTAAAATTGGAATAAAAACAGAACAAAATCGAATTTTCGAAAAATCGCTTCGAGATGCACACCCTCGTGCTATAAACTAATTTTGTACCGAATTTCATGAAAAAACGGCCGAACGGTTTAGGCGCTATGTTCGTCACAGAGAGACATCCAGACAAACTTTGAACTTTGTTATTACTGAAGATTAACATATTTAGTTGCAAATCCGGGCATTTAGGGTGAAAATAGTTCGTTACATAACCGCGATGGAGTAGTAGCATTTCAGTTTTCACAGATTTACTTTCAACAGCGCAGATTGGGGCTATTCTTTAATTACGTAAGGATGATTTTGCCAATTTTGACCGCCCTCCCCCACATGTGAGGGTACGTAAGATTTTTCAAACACCCTCCCCCCTATTCTTACGTAAGATTCCATTTCGTTTTTCAAAATGATAAAATAACGAATCCTCACGAATCACTGGAATCGTTTCTTAAATTCACTATTATTAAATTAAACCATTTTAATAAATAACCTTTTAAATTAAACCTTAAAAACAAAATAAAAAATATAAATTAAAAATAAAAATTAATAAATAAAAGTATTGCGATTCTTTTAATATATTTTGCACTATTAATTCTTTGTAAAACAACTAAATTAACAGCTCATTCTACTACGTTCCAGACGCAAATGAAATACGATCCCTGCAAACACTTGACTGCGCAATTTTTAATTTAAAATATCGACTTGGAAAAATATGACGTAAGAATGGGTTTGACCCCCTCCCCCCCCCCGATTAAGCGCATGTAGATATTTTTACACCCCCTCTCCCTCGGGACCCTTACGTAAAACGTAATGAATGATTGGCCCCTTAGCTCTAGAAAGCCCAAAAGGAAACATATTGCGACATTGTTTATTAAAATTTCCGTGAGCAAAGTACAATTTTTAAAACTACCAGTATTTTTTGCTCATACTGTGTGTATTAATAAAAGAACCACTCGTCTTTAATTCGCATGATGGCATAAATAAAATACTTCACTGTCTTCAAGAACAGCAGGTTATGTTAAAATGCATGACCATGCTGGAGATGAGCGGGGCGTTCCGGTGCGCGGTGTAGGAAGGGGGGGGGGGGGGGGGGGGGAAACCTAGGGAGAGGATATTTAACTGTAACTTAGATTGTTTTAATTTACGCGAATGTCTTCGCTGCTCTCGTACTTTCACTTTCCAAAATAAACATTAATCCTCTAAAGATTTTCAGTAGTACCATTACGTGATGAAAACGTCTTTTTCCTCGCAACACCTGTGGGTGTGACAAAAGTTCTTTTTTTTTATTCTCTGTAATGAGGCAGCGTTACAGGTACTACCTTTTTGCAGACCCCGGAAATAGTATCTTGTCTTTCATGTATAATGCCGTGCTTGGCGCAAAAGTCGTATCTGCATCTGAGTTCAGAATGAGAAATTGTCGCTTGAAGTTATATTTGATGCGGATGAAACTTTTTCAAACAATGCTTAAAAAAAATTCCCACTCACAAGAGACCATAAAACATTGTATTTAGGTAAAATATGTGACAAAGAACCACCGGGTGACCGTAACTCAATTTTGATTAAAAGTGCAGATACGACTTTGGTGCTTAGCATGACAGTATAGGCCAATGGTTAGGGGCAATTCATAAATAACGTAAGGATGATTTCGGCAATTTTTGACCCCTCTACCTCCCATGCAAGGGTAGGTAAGATTTTCAAACCCCTCCCCCCATTCTTGCTTAAGAGTAAATTTTGTTTTTCAAAATAACAAAATGTTGTTAGAAAAGAATCAGTTACACTAAAACTCCCAGTTTAACGTTCATCAAAGATTTTAATTTTTCAACTATATTATATGATGCGATACTAATTAAAAATAAAGAGTGCAATTCTTTCATTTTATTTTTCACCATTCTTTCGTTGTAAAACAATTAAAAGCAGCTCATTCTAATATGTTTTTTACCTTTCAGACGCAAATGAAATAGGATCCCTGCCAAACCAATTGACCGCGCGATTTTTAATATAAAGAATCGCTTTGTAAAATATTACGTAAGAATGGGTTTGATCCCCCTCCCCCCAAAATAAGGGCATGTAGAGATTTTTCTACGCCCCCCCCCCTTCTCGAACCCTTACAGAATTAATGAATGGCCCCTTAGGAACTGGAGGGAAAAAATGGTAGTAATATGTTTAAAGCTGGAAATTGTTTTAATCTGTGCTGTAAGGGTCTGGAATAACCATACTAAGTTGTCCCCCTTCTACTAGGTGAGTTTATCCGATACATCCAAATTAGTGACAAAAGCACCTGTTTTTTCATTTACTAAACAATATCTCAAAACAAACACTTACAATTGTCCTATATATGGAAAATAACTTGTAGTGCTTCAAATTCTGAACAAAGAGAGTATCTACAATGCATATATCTTTGTTAAATACTAAGCGCGCAACTTAATTTCAAAATCTAGCTCAAATCCCTAATCAAGCGCTTCAAGTCAGAATGTATACCTTTCATAGTCCTATTGGACCTCCCCGAGACTCCCTGGAATAAAAGGCCGTAACACTAAAAACATGGCGGTTCTTTCCTACCTTACAGAAGCAGCTACACAGCCACGTGATCACTAAGTTGAGAGAGTAGTGCTGCTGAAGATAGTTTATTTCATTGCAATGTAACGAAAAAATGAAAAAGGATTCAATCTTTATACAAAACTTATTTTATTTATTTAAAGCAAACGCAAAAAATACTGGTTAGCTAATTTCAAGTAGAATTATCCAGAGAAAATGACTGACTTTGAGTGACACAATTTGAATTAGAAGATTAGTTTTATGCTCAAGGTAAAATCAAACCTATTTCAATGAACGCTAAACTTTTTGCATTTCATCAGTGAAAGAGAATTGAAATAATGAACAAATTTGCATAGTGAAGAGTATTTAGAGTGACTTTCGAAAATATATGTGATTAGGATAACTTGAAGTACAAAGGGCAATATTACAGATTTAAAAACAGCTACAGTGGATGCCGGTGAATTGAATCAGTGGTTTTTTGAATCAACTATTAATGAATCAAATAGTCAAAAACAGAATAAAATCCAGCTTTATTGAATTATCCGCTCTATTGAATCATCCGCTTTATAGAATCAAAACTGTTTAGAACAAACGTGATTCATATAAGTGGTGCCCACTTAGTATTTTCAAACACATCAGGTATAAAAAATAAAACAATATATAGTGGATATGTGGGTCATCTAAATTGATATGCGAGAACTTTGAATTCCCCACCAGATGGAGGCACTTAGGTCTATTTGATGCGAAATTGCACTAGAAATTTTTATTTTGCCAAGAACACTCTAAGGCAAACGAGTGCTTTGAGGGATCTTTTACATGCCACATAATCATACAACATGGACACTGTCGAATTTTCACATCTTGAAAATTTACTAACTAGAGCCAGGACCGAACCTGCGCCTTTGGGATTAAGGTACAAAAGACCAGTGACTAACCACTACACCACTCTGTGTCCAAAGGTATTTAGGGTTTTTAATTGGGCGTGGCCCATGTATATTGTTAAAGCTTTTAGGATCCAAAACCTTATGTAATTACAAAACTTTATTTTTTATTTCCTATTTCAACTTCTTCTGTATTCTAGAAGAAAGACCTAATTCAGTAAATGAACTTTTTTCGTTCATTTTTTCCTTCTTTACTAATAATAAAGCTGAAAGTCTGGATCTCTGTCTGGATGTCTCGATGTCTGGGACGCGGATGGCTACTAGACCGCTCAGTCGATTTTTATGAAATTTGGTACAAAATTAGTTTGTAGCATGAGGGTGTGCACCTGGGAACGATTTTTCGAAAATTTGTTCTTTTTTTTTTAAATTTTTTTTATTCCAATTTTAAGAACATTTTTACCGAGCAAATTATCACAGCATGGATGAACAAATTACCATAGCATGATCTAGCAAATTACTATGATGTGGACGAGCAAACTACCATATATGCGACCATGAACCAGCAAATTAACATAGCAAATTTGTGAGAAATTCACCATCCATTATTTGTAAACATTCGAACAAAATGATCTTTAATTTTCTACTACGGGCAAAGCCGTACAGATACCGCTAGTTTTCAATCAAGACTAGGACTGGGCGATATCATAATTTTAATACTGCGATAAATCGCTCTCCAAACAACGATATTTTTGATATATCGTCAAAGTTTGGGGAGGGGGGGTTGACAAGGATAGAAAAACTACGAAAAGCATATCCAAATATAATAAATACAACTATTTCTCTAATTCAAAACTTTCCTGGGGGGGGGGAGAGGGCGTGCAAACGCTATTGCTCAATGCATGACAAAGTGCTTCCCAACGAAAAAGTTTTAAATATTCAATTCAATATTTTGTTTAAATCTTTCAGTTTGAGCAGTCTCAATAATTTGAATGTACTTTGAACTATATTTCGTATCGACGTCTTAAATAGTTTATTTTGCCCTTGCTTTACAACTTTTTACTTCTTAGTTGAGTAACATTAAGTACAATACTAATAATAAATCTTTAAAGAATGCAGCTATAAATTTTGGAAACTGTCACACCATACATCCATTAAGCCCACAGAACTATGAAATATACTTTTGGTTTATATGTCACCAGCTGCATTACCCGACGTTGCACGGTCTACCTCGAAAATAAAAGTTTCGTCTAGTGACACATAATTAACAATCAGGTTTAAAAAAGAAAGAAAAAAAATAGCACAAACATTTCCCATCAATTTGTAGAAAGCACAATTTTATGAATCAAAATTTAAATTTATACATTATTGAATGTTCTCGTAATCATTCTGGATTTTCTGGCAAAACCCCTAAGGTGGTCCCCATACACCCCATTTCGATGAGAAAAAACTTTTGTGAATTTCTATTGCATCTAAGGACCACTCCGCCGTGTTTGGAAAAAAAATCCGACGAAAACTGGATTTGCATAAGGAAAACCTCCATGGGATATTTTCGTCCCCGCCCCCTCCCTCATTGGTCGGCGAACAACTCTCTATGAAAATTCCTAAGCATCAAAGAATCGCTGAACCAAATTTGGCACAGATCCGACGAAAACTGTGGATTCGTAAAATAAAACCCCCGGTGGGACGGGAAGAGGTTCGATTGCAAACGAAAACTGCCCTATATGTGAATCCCTAAGTATCATGGAACCTCTATGCAAAATTTTGGGAAAATCCGACGTAAACTAGATTTGCGTAAGGAGAACCTCCGTGGGGTGTTTTCGCACCCCACCCCCTCCTTTATAGGTCGGCGAAAAACTCCCTATGAAAATTCCTAAGCATCAAAGAACCGCTGTGCCAAATTTGGCAAAGATCCGACGAAAACTGTGGATCTGTATAAAGAAATCCCCGGTGGGAGGGAGGGTGGCCCCCATTGCGAACGAAAACTACCCTAAGTGAATTCTTGAGCATCAAAGGGCCTGTCGGCAAAATTTTGCAAAAATCCGACGTAAACTGGATTTGCATAGGGAAAACCTCCGTGGAGTGTTTTCGACCGACCCTCCCTCATCGATAAGCGGAAAACTCCCTATGAAAATCCCTCAGCATCAAAGAATCGCTGATCCAAATTTGGGAAAGATCCGATGAAAACTGGACTCGTAAAAGGGAACCCCCGGTGGGAGCTCCGATTGCGAACGAAAACTGCTCTATATGTGAATTCTTGAGTATCAAGGGACCTCTATGCAAAATTTTGCAAAAATCCGACGTAAACTGGATTTGCATAAGAAAAACTTCTATGGTGTGTTTTTGCACCCCACCCCCTCCCTCATAATCAGGTGAAAAACTCCCTATGAAAATTCCAAAGCATTAAAGAACCGTTGCGCCAAATTTGGCAAAGATCCGACGAAAACCGACTGCAAACGAAAACTGCCCAATGTGAATTCTTGAGCATCAAAGGACCTTTCTGCATTATTTGGCAAAAATCTCACGTAAACATTGATTTGGCATTAATAAAATCATTATTTGGTTAATGAAAATATATAATACATTTAAAACTATTGTTTTTTAACGATACACACATATTTTAATATTGATTTTTAAAATGCAATTAATTTTTCTTTAGCAGATACAATCCAAAATCCATATTATTAGATAAATCAATTATCTCATCAAGGTCATTATTCCACAAGCAATTTAACCGAAAAACGAATACGAAAATTTATTACCTTTTTCAGTTCCGGTATTTGAGAACGACTCATAAACTGAAGTCAAAACATACCAAACAAAAGAGCTGCAACAAAACCGTAAGTATGCTCGGATTCGGCTTTGCTGTTATAATTACGGCTTCGAATCCGTGAATGCGTAGAACTTACATAAAAACCTTATTTTCGCGCATTCGTCGCAGAAGTTCCGTCAGTCGAAAGTTCACAGATGTACGTAATTATTTATCTAACTCAACGAGCGTTTATTTTGTATTCTATCTGAGGATCTGATAAAACGAGTGAAATCTCTTACGGCAACCATGTTGGCTTTAAACACGGCACGGCGCTGCTTTTCAGATCCACAAAATGCTCCTAGCACCAAAATTGCAGAGATACATTTTTTTTTTGTTCTGCAAAGCACGAAAATTACTCGAAAATTTTGCTCGTGATCAGGTCCAGAGCCCGATTTCCCAATAGGCAGAGTAGGCATCTGCCCAGGGCGGCAAATTTTTTATGGGCAGCAAATTTTGCTTCAATTTCATATTTTAAATTATTATTGTAGAAAAATAAAACACCAGTTCTATCATGAAATACACCGCCAGCTAAGTCATTTCCAGCCGAGGACTGCAGTTTCGTGGTGCTAATTCTAAATTAGCTACCAGTTTGTTTAGCCCTCTTGGCTTCCATAAGAGGTTTTCCATCTCCAGCACAGTCACTTTCCTATGCCAGGCTAATAAGTGCTAATAAGCACGAAACTGCAGTCCTCGGTTGGAAATGACTGAGCTGGCGGTGTATTTCATGTATTTCTGCTTTAGCAATGGCCAATGGGCGGTACTTTACTAAATATACCAGTTCTATCACTTTTTTTTTATTATTTTTCCCCAAAACAACGACATAACTGATCCTAATTTATCGGAATCAAAGAAAATGCGGTGTGACAGACTTCCGGTAATGGGTAATCAGTTTCATTTTTAGCTTGCGGCAGGGACGGAGTACATCCCGTACAGAGAACATACACTTTGATCTATTCCTTCCAAGAATTTCTCTCCCTTAATTCAAAGAAGGTCCTTCCGGAACGCTCTTAGAAGACAGCCTCAGGTGAAACTGACATAACATCTGGTTTCTCTGAAAAAGCCTATGTGCAGCCAGATGTGCAGCACTGGAAGGGTTGATTGACTATTATCACCTTCTGCGTTTATTAAAAAGAGCATTTTATTCCTCTTAAACCCTTAGCAGTGTTCATCACGAAACACTACTTGAATGTTTTAAGAATTAGAAAGTAATTTGGGATTATTACTTCCGTTCAGTAAATTGGTTAAGACCTACTCCGTTTGGAAAACCATTTATTTGTAGAACGAATCAAAATATTTTTTTAATTTTTAATATGCATTGTTTACATACTATAGGTGATGCTTTAAAACGCCACAATTTGATTGTTTTAATATACGTATTTGAATATAGAAAAAAAAGTAAGTAAACCGAATGATTTTGAAAATACGGTGTTTTTTATTGCTCGAGTAGTTTTGTTCTGTTACTTTGTTAACGAAAAAATTAACTAAATTTTGTTTTTGTCAATATAAATGCCGTTGTCACTGTCTTATGAAAGTTTAAAATCGAATACAAAATTTCAGACACATAAATACTAAAAGGCAGAATATAATTGTAATAAATAGTTTTAGAATAAAATTGAGCGCTTTTCAAGCGAACTAAAAAGAAAAAAAAAAAAAAAAAAAAAAAACTCTCTAAGCCTAATGCAGATTTAAAACCCCATAGTTTCAACATGCCTTACAGATGCCTGAAAAGTTTGTAATTGCGAATATTAATAGTAATCAAAATACTTGCAATATTTAAAAGGAAAAACATAGAGTGCATGCACTATTCACTACATGAGAAGTATAAAGGGTACATACATATGTATCTTTTCACGAAAATAAAGCTATCGGTGATTTTGAGTTATGAATATTTTGTGAATTTACTATAAACATAATCAAAATTTGATTATAATATACGAAGATTAAATATTTCGCGAGTCTTAAATTTTCTCTATTACTATGGTCTCATTAAAAAAAGGGCTTTTCAGTATTTAAATTGACCTTGGATAAATCACGTAAAGCCTTGGTTTCCTAGAAACGAAATCACCGATCTTTGGCGTCGCTACTCGGCGTGATGCTGAAATCAAAGTCAAGTGATTCTGGCGTGGCCACTCCGACGTCGATCTCGCTCGGGCGCGCATGCGCAGAAGAATCAACTTTTCCTCTGGGCGATAAGCGACGCCGAAGGTCAGCGATTCGCTCCTAGGAAACCAATGCTTAAGTGGAGGAGGGCGGCAGATTTCAAATCTGCCTAGCGGCGGCATGAAGCTAAATTCGGCACCGATCAGAACAACGAAAAAAGGCATGAAAATCCGTAAAACTTCTATGAAATCTGAAGGAATTGACAGGCATGATCCACTCATTAAGCACAAAGAGTTATGAATGAATATGTATTTTTAAGCAGGGTTGGCAAAACCCCGGGTTTTTTTTAAAAAGCCCATGGACCCAGGGTTTTTTGGGTTTTTTTTAAATAAAACCCAAAAAAACCCAACTAAAGCTGGGTTTTTTAAAAGAAATGTGGGTTTTTTTGTATTTTTTTAAGGAAAATGTGGGGTACTTGTAGCATAAGTATATGGACAAAGCGCAAAAATGTCTTGGGGTAAAAAAAGCTGGAAAACTAGTTAAAATTGGGCGTTTTCTGAAGAAAAGTATAAAAGACGATGAAACCCAGGAATGGTGAAGTTTCAGATTTTTTAGTTTCCCTGCTTATTAACAGTTAAGGCACAAATACTTCTCGAGTGATAAAATCTATTGTTCGTTTTTAATTACTACTTTTTTTTTTTTTTTTTTTGCATTTTGCTTTATTGTATTTCATTTTGTTATGCAAAACTACTGTAGAAACTCAAGCAGGGTTGGCAAAAATCCGGGTTGTTTTTAAAAAGCCCATGGACCCAGGTTATTTTTAAATATAAAACCCAACTAAAGCTGGGTTTTTAAAAGAAATGTGTTTTTTTTTTTGTCTTTTTTTAGGGAAAATGTAGATACTTGTAGCATATTGTAGCGAAAGTATATGAACAAAGCACAAAAATTGTCTTGGGGTAAAAAAAGCTCGAAAATTCGGCGTTTTCTGAAGAAAAGTATGAAAGACGACGAAACCCAAGAATGGTGAAGCTTCAGATTTTTTAGTTTCCATGATTATCAACAGTTAAGGCAAAGTTACTTCTCGAGTGATAAAATCTATTGTTCGTTAGTTTGTTTTTAAGTACTACACTTTTTTTTTTTGAATTGTACTTTATTGTATTTCATTTTGTTATGCAAAACTACTGTAGAACCTCAAGTAGTTTAAATCCCTTTCTACTGAATTCCCGCTTAATCAAGACATTTCTCTGAATCTTATTTGCCCGTTTTTCTATTTCTGTGTACAGAGTAAGAAATATTAAACTTTTTCGTAAGATAATGAAAATACTGTACATCCTATTCTGTTTTCTGTAACACCTGTTAATTTCTAAAAAATATACCTTGTTTATTCAAGATCTGTGACGTGTTGGTTTGCAGAAAATAATTCAAATGAAAGCCTTTTAGCTAGAGTAATTTCCTCTGTACAATCTGCAAATATTGAGAAAATCAGACGTGACAGGACTTAATCAAGATAATTTGATTTATTTATTGACCAGTTAAAGAAAAAAGTTAAATATATTTATTTAAAATTTTTGAAGTATTTTTTTAATGTCATTAAGAGTTAAGAAATACTATTAAAGTTAAAAATTCATTTTTTATGTCCATTGTCTGTAGTGAAGAACAAATAAAAAAGAAGTTTAAATTGTGAAAGTATTTAAATTGATTGATTTTTTTGGAAATTTCTCGGAAAATTTAAAAAAACCCAAAAGTGGGCTAAATAATGGGTTTTTTTAAATGGGTTTTTTCAAAAAAACCCATTGGGTCCAACCCAATTGGGTCCAATCTGGCCAACCCTGTTTTTAAGTGGTTATTTCAATTAGTTCTTTATTAAGTCCGGTTCTTCGATATATCAGACGGATTGAAATCTGAATATCGTTACCGCGGTGATAAATATCTATCGATATAACAATGTATCGGAATATCGCCCAGCCCTAATCAAGACGAACTATTTTCGGTGCCAGTAATTGATGTTTTTAAGCATTACCTCATGGACTTTGCATGTATTTGTGAACATTCGCTCGATTTGCGACCGATATTGCTTCACGATATTGCTTTCTTTCTTTCTTTTCCTTCAACGCCAGTGGTCATTGTTTCATGAACAAGGTCAATTTTTCGTGTTTAGGACACTCACTATAAAGTATTGCGTTTAGCCCATACAAAACGAAACTGAGTGATTTTTTAGATTAATTATTGTTATTTATATGTTTGGGTGATTCATTTGTCTTCGCAATAGCTTTCAAGAGTTGATTTCATCTCCAGTACATTGTTTCTTTTTTTCTTTATATTCATTTTTCCTTTCAACAGATGACGCTGCCTTGCACTTCATGTTCGTCCAACGGATTCTTTGGTTTAAATATTCAAAACTAATGTTTCATTTCTCAGTGATGCATATGAATAAATACCTCTTTAGAATGGCTTTCAAGAGTTGCTGACTTTTCCCAATTTATTATGCACTAGCAGTACCCGCACAGCGATGCCAGTGCTAAAAATTTAATGGAAGTCCGTTGGATAAAAAAAAAACTGACGCCCCTTCCCCCTCTGATGTGAAATGATCATTTTTCTTTGAACAAAATGTATACACACCTTTTCAATAAATAAATAAATAACAACGTGAAACAACTGAAGTTTCTTTGGAATTTAAAACTTTTCGTCAAATTATTAAATTAGATTTACAGTTTCTTTAAAGCTCTATTTAGCGAGTGAAGAGGTTTTTACTTCAATTCAAAATATTTCGTCATATAAACAAAAAAAAAAAAAAAGACATCAAATAATATCTTTCAAATGTAAAAATAGTTCCGCAACTCTATTGTTTTCGCCAAACTCACCCAGCAACCACGCTATCATAATCTATCCGTCTAACGAAAAAAAAAAAAAAACATTCAGTGGAACATTCAAAATCATCGTCAGAAAAAAAGAAGAAAATGAATGTCGTACATTTCACTCGGATATAAAACAAATCAAAAGTTTCTTTTCTTTCAAAACAAATCGCTGAAACAATGAATTACATTTACGGTTGCTTTAAAACAAGAATCCTAGACTGAACTGCTCAGCGCCTAACTCGCCAAGCGACCACGCTACCGGAACCCAGCCCTTTGCAAGTGAAGCGGATGTTTTTTCTTTGGCTATAATAAATGTTTCACCAAACAAACAAAAAAGAAAAAAATCACATCAACAGTTACTTTCAAATATTTATATATTAAGAGTTGCGTTGCCCGGCTTTGCCCGGGCTACCTTGGGAATAAAAATTGTGTCAAGTGACATACATTCAACAATCAGGCTTAAATAAAAGAAAAAAAAACACCACGCAAAATTACCCTTCCAAACAATGACGACAGCTTTAAAATACTTTTAAGAAATTAAAATGAGAAAGATGGATTTTAAAAGCGTAACCATGGAAACACGAAGTAAAATAAGTTTAAGAAATTAAATGCAAAATAAGGAAAGAGATAATGGATTCAAAAAGCGCAACCGTGGAAACGCGAAAATAAAATGGTTGACAACCTGAATCAAAATGACATTTTTCGAATTTGATTTAAAAACGCTTGTAAATTTTTTTCCTTTGAAGAAAGAAGCTACATTTTTCGACCACAGGTCGAGAAAGATCTGGAGTAAAAAATATCAGTTTTTCCTATGGTGTCAAAAAGAAAACTGTGGGACAATTCCTTCACTTTTTATTGATAGATATAATGAACAAAGTAGTGCCTAAATTTCATTTAAGCCTAAAAAAGTTCGAGCTAAAAACGCAAATTACTTCCGCCGTAATTAAGTTAGAGCATTGAAAGAACTTGTTTAGAACGCGAAAAATTCTACTCTTTTTAACGATACATAATATTACTATGTGCAAGTAATTTTTCACTTCCATATTCGGGAATTTATGTGAAATTTGAGCCTAAATTGGTATAAAAAAAGAACTATTTATCGGATTTTTTTTCGAATTATAGCCCATGTTACTCAGTAAGAAAGCACCTTTCATATAGTGGAGGGATTTTTTCAAATAGGTGCAGTGTTTCCGGAGATTACCTCGAACGTATAAACGCACAAAAATCCCTGCAGCGCCATCTTTTGAAAAAAATTTGAACTAAAATTTGGAACCGGGGGGGGGGGGGGGATTAAGGTTCCCTGATATGAATTTTCTGCAAAAATTTGTTTTTAATCATTAACAGCTTTCCTGTTGCAATTTTTGAAAATAGTCGGTCTATTTCAGGACATCCTGTAGATTTAGTATAACAAAACAGAAATTTTTAGTTTATCTTATTCTTTTAGGATAAATGAAATAATTATTGATGTTTATTTCTGGTTTTTCGCTTGCTTAACAACGTATTCCGCTCCATAAATTCCGGTAAAAAAAATTCTGCAAGTGGGCTTTTGCTTTGGAAAATTAAGCAAAAATTTTGGGACCACCCCGGAGAATTCGCAGTCCGGAATAACCGATTCCGGTTGATCGCGAGTCTACTGTGCAATCGAATTCCTCGAAAAATGCAGGTGACAAAATTCAAGACTGGATGGAAAACACACATGGAGACGCCCCACTATGTGACTAGTGGTGAACATGTCTTTTGGGGAACTCGTAAAGGAACTAATTTTTAATTTCTAAATAAAATTATAAAGGTTATTTTTCAAAAAGATATATGAGATTCTTCTATTCGACTGGAGCAACGGTTCGTCAAGCTTTTTTTGGATCCCGAACCGGTTGCGTAAAATAAAAACATTTCAAAGACCGCTGTTTTTTTAACTTTTTTTTTTAATTTCCAGAATTAAAAGAAAATTAAAAAAAAAAAAAGAAAAAGAAGACACCGAGGGAGATAGCAGCAACGTTTGTCTATTCATTAATTTACAAGTGCAATTATTTCTCTTTTTATCTATAAGGGAATAAACTTTTGAAAAAGAAATCACGGAGTTGAACAATTACATCAAATAGACAAGCAAACTAGACAAGTTATTAAAAAAAATGCGATAGGTGTGGTACTTCAATGTTGTGAAACTTAGAATGCAAATTTATGGATTTCAGATCCAAAAGTATCGTATTAACGTCATGCAATTTCCTGTAGAAATTTAAAAAAATTATTTTTTCCTAAATCAAAAAATTATTTTTGAGCAGGCAGGTAAAATTCTAAGCATCAGTCTAAGTCTTCGTAGATCGGTGATCAGTCGTCGACAATCTTTTCAAAAAAGGGGGGGGGGGGAGGGGAGGGCGGGGGTTGTGATCATAGAAGAAATTTTACGGGAGCTTTTTCTTTCAACTATGTACTGGGATTATTTATCATTTCATTTTTGGTTACTATGTTCAGTTTAGAGTTACAAAAAACCAACTTATTTGGCGATACCAAACAGCATTTAGGCCTTTTAAAGGAGTTTTTTTTTAACATCAAAAGAGCAATAATGTTCCATTTCAATGAAAAATATAGTCAGCCAGCAAAGAAAAAAAAGGAACAAAATTAAAAAAAAATAAATACATATATAAATGCTCTATTAATCCTCATATATATAACAGCCGATGATCGGGTAACGCGCTTGTTTCAACAATGAAACTCGCGCCACGGCAATTTAATTTGATAATATGTTTTGGTAATGTTTAACATGCAGGGAAATGCTTTATCGTGACAAGGCTTAACTCGATCCGGCAACTTGTCAGTTTTACTTCATTTCAGGGGAATGAAGAAAGAATAAAAGGTCAACAATGAACTCTATTTACTGCAGTTTAGGGTTATTCCACCGGAGTTAAGGATACCATTTCAACTCTCAAAATTATCACCAAACATTTCCAACGATTCTTACCCAAATCCTTGCGGCAGGGTGTGCTAATATATGAAGATTTGTCTTAGACACAAGATCGCGTGAACTTTATAAATATATTTAGTACCAGTAGTAAAAACATCTGGTGGAATCAAAACATGTTATAACAGCCTAACTTTTTTTTTTAACAATAATTCCAAATAATTCCTCAAGTACCATATGATGCACGATTCTGTCATTGAAAATTTAAATATAGGATTTCAAAAGTAACAGTAATTCAACGTTGAAAGTTACAGGGTGTCCGGCAAAGGACTCCGTGGTTTCAAAATTAAATGTCTAGAAAACAAAGGACGATATTGGAATAAAATAAACGGTATGTTTATTGTGAAACCCATAAAAATCATATACAGGAACTTGTAAATTAGTTTTAAAAATTTCCAACAGGTGGCGCTGCACGCTGTAATTGCAATAAAAGTCGCCATGAATGCTGCTGCGAAGAGGTTGGACGATAATTTGTAGCCACGGAGTAGGAAGATTAATCCCTTTAATCTCCCTGTTTGTAGCGTATATGTAAGCATATCTGATAGACTAAACTATTGCTGAAACAACTAACCTTCCTGCGAACACCCAGAATATCATGTCTCTTTCTCCCAGTGATCATTGATTTTGTGCATCGTAATAATATTTTATGTTGAAAAATAAAGATTTTTAAAATACAGTAAAAGTTCACTTCTATATGTAAGAAATGGTAATAAATAGTTAAGAAATGGTTTGAAACCGATTGAGAGGTGTTTACAAATACCAAAAATAACGAGATATGTTTACGAAAATTTCGTATACACACCCCTTTTCCACAACGCGGAATTTCGACTTACGCGAGGGGTCTTGGAACGGATCCCTCGCGTAAGTCGAGACTCGACTGTATCTAAACAATGAATACATATACTAAAAATTACTGCTTGTGCTAAATAATGTTTCATCAAAAGATATACAATGTAAAAAAAAAATAATTATGAAGTGAAACTTTTGACATTTTTGCTTTTTTAAAATAATTTCTAGTTTTAGTTCCTAAAAAAAAAAAACATCCCCCCCCCTCATCCCTGAATCGCCGCCACTGCTGGCAGGTGGCGGCTCTCGCAATACGAATATAATTTTGCACTTGTAATGACGAGGAATATCTTCATAAAAGAAAAAGGAGAAAAATTAACAGATATCATTAAATCTCGTTTTTCCAATCAATTAGTGCTTACAAAAAGGGGGGGGGGGCGGCTGTCATTGGCATTTGAACAGTATTACATTATAAGATATTTTCCAGCTCGACAGTGAATTCAGTTTTCCATTTCAGATAATACGCAACTCTTCAACCAGTTATTTTAAACCTTAAACATAGTATAATTAGTATTTCATTATTTCGTAGTTATTTGGATTATAATGCACGAACTCGTGTCACACAACTTCCTGCGTCTGAGGAGGTTGAGAAAGCTGAATTTTGCTTAATTATTTTTTCATGTTTCTGCGTATGAGGGTTCAAGTGATGCAGCTGCGTACTTCCTCCTGTTATTATGCGGGAAGTAAAGTACCTTAGTAATCGAGGGAGTTGCAAGAAATAATAAAATTAAATAATTTTCACTGAACTACATGCCCGTTCGCTCACTTAAACTCAACAAGAGTTGTTAGGGTTAAATCTGTTTCCCATAAATTATTGTTCAAAAGAATAACTGCATGAAAATGCCTATGAAAACGTAATTTTTTATTCTATGTATGCACATTTTGACACATAATTGAGTTGGATCCATTTCAATTACGTGCATTGATTAATCATGAAGCATGTTTTACTTACTCAGTTTAAAATCAACAGCGCGAAATTAAAAATATATATACATATATTAATTTGAATTTTTGGCATCTTGAATTCAAATTATGTTTTTCGCAATCACTAGCGTGTGTGTGTATGTAGGCGCATGTGTGTGGGTGTGTGTGTGATGTATGTATGCATGTGTGTGATGTTGTGTATGCAGTGCTGTGCATGTAGGAGTTTGTGTGTGTGTGTGTGTGTGTGTAGGCGTTTGTGTGTGTGTGTATATGTAGGCATATGTGTTTGTGTCTCTGTGCAGGCATGAGTGTGTGTATGTGTAGGTGTGTGTGTGGTGGTGTGTGTGTGTGTAGGTGTAGGGGTGTGTGTGTAGGTGTAGGTGTGTGTGTGTGTAGGTGTGTGTGTGTGTGTAGGTGTGTGTATGTATGAGTGTGTGTGTAGGATATGGATACAACCTGGACAAGGTTTTCGCAAGATGAGCAGCATCGTGAGGCGGCCGGTCGACGGTGATGCTGCAGAGGGTGCTGGCGGGAAAATAAAATGAGCGTAACGCCAAAAACAGTCAAATGAGAACAATAAGCAATTGTGATTGCTCAAAAAAAAAAAAAAAATGTATTTACTTCTGATTTGAGTTCGTCTTTGTTTTGGCGGGTAGTGTTTGGTGATCCGACACGGATGCGAGAAGAAAGCGCTTCACGCAAATATTAATATATGCCTGATTAACGCATGTCAATATTTGCGCATCTTAAGCAACCAGTCCCGTCATTTCTAGTTCTTACGGGAGGGAGTGGGGGCAAAGAGTACATGTGTTAGTGCGTATTATTTCTAAAGCAACAAAACCCCAGCGCGTACAAATGTTAATAATTTCTGAGAGATAGGAGGGTAGAGGTCCTCCCCCTTCCTTAAATTCCCGACCTGGGTATAACGTTGAAGCCTTGTCCATACTTGGAAAATACTGTTTGACCACGGATTGTATGTAATTTGGCAATCTGCCAAGTAAAGATGATTCCATCTGAATAAATCTAGCAGGGGAGAAGGGAAAATAACGATGGGATTTTGATGCATTTTATAATGCCACAAGTGCCTTAGTCATTTATTGCATTCACAAAAATAAAATAAGGAGAAACAAAAATAGTTACCATGGAAACAACAAAAAGAAAAGAAAATATTTTCATTTCGTTCAGGAACGTAAAAGCAAAATCGTAAGCTCAAAAACTTTGCTGTGAATAAATAAATCAATTAATTTTTGCCGTGAGAATATAGATCGAATATACTTTAGACTTAAAAAATGTTGCTGTGAGCAAATTTTCATTTTTACAAAACTAAGGCTAAATAATAGAAAGGCAAAAGTGCACATCTGAAACAAATCAACTAACAGCCCTATAAACTAATAGATACGTCCATTTCCACCTATAAACCGGATATTAGCCTTTCCATGTAATCGATGGTCAGACAGTATCTCTATTTTGTAGTAAGTTACCGCCCTAAAGCCAGGGCTAAGGCAGAAATACTTAAAATACACCGCCAGCTCAGTTATTCCATCCGAGGACTGCAGTTTCGTGCTTTTTAGCACTCGTCAGCCCGGAATAGGAATCGCATGAGCTGGGGGGCGAAAAATCTCTTAAGGGAGCCAAGAGAGCACCATTGCTGCGGTCGCTCATCTGGTTTGCTAATTCTGCTTTAGCTCCCAGTTCGTTTGGCTCTCTTGGCTCCCTTGAGAGATTTTTCGCCTCCAGCTCATGTGATTCCTATTCCGGGCTGATGAGTGCTAAAAAGCACGAAACTGCAGTCTTCGGATGGAATAACTGAGCTGGCGGTGTATTTTAAGTAGTATCTCTATTTATTTCAAAAAAAAAAAAATTTGAATTTTGACATCTTGAATTCAAATTATGTTTTTCGCAATCACGAGTGTGTGTATGTAGGCGTCTGTGTTTGTGTGTACGGGTTATGTGTATGTGTGTGTATGAATGTGTGTGGGGGGGGGTATGTGTATGTGTGTAGGCATATGTGTTTGTGTCTGTGTGCATGCATGAATATGTGGGTAGTTGTGTATGTGTGTGTATGTGTGGATGTCTGTATGTATGCGTGTGTGTAAGTGTTTGTATGTGCTTATGTATGTGTGTGTATGTGTGGATGTCTGTATGTATGCGTGTGTGTAAGTGTTTGTATGTGTGTATGTGTTTGTGTATGTGTGTGTATGTGTTTGTGTGTGTGTGCGTGTGTGTGTAGTTGTGTATGTATGCGCGTGTGTGTAGGACATGGATGCAACCTGGAGACGGCTTTCGCTCTAGGAGCAGCATCGTGAGGAGCCAGCCGGTCCACGGTGATGGTGCGGAGGGTGGCGGTGGGAAAAATCAGCGTAACGCCAAAAACAGTCAAATGAGAACAATAAGCAATCGTGATTGCTCAAAAAAAAAATTTTTGCTAGGGCTGGTTTTGACTTAAAAACTCACTTACTTAACCCACGTTTTTCTTAAGATTTTGGTGAATTATGCACGCAATAACTTTTCCCGAAGAAACACTTAGACAGGAATTAGACTTACATTATTTACCCCAAAGTATTTTGAGATGTCACAAACACTTGAGGCAGTCAGAAGCAAAGGGATGCAAGTGGACATTTTCAAGTTTTGAGTAAAACGCGTTTAAAGATTAGCTCCTAGGTAGGACTTCATTGAAATTTTTTTCTAAATCATGCTGTATAGCAGCAATTACCAGGGCTACTAGTACCATCTCTTGCCCCAAGACAGAGGAGAGGTTCACCTACCATGTGTACTGGTTATCTCCAAATTTTTAATTTTGCCACTTGCATCCCTTTGCTTCTTACTGCCTCACTTGGCAATAATTTCGTGAAACAGGTAATGCTTGTTTATAAGCAAAACAATTGGTTTACTAAATATCTAAACAAAGAATACATAAACTAAAAGATACTGCTCGTGCTAAATGATGTTTCGTAAACAGATGTACACCAAGTAAAAAAAGTAATTACGTTCTGAAAACTTTGACATTGTTCTGCTTTTTTTAAAAAATAATTTCTTGTTGTTCCTATATTGGAAAATATAATAAATAAATAAACCATAAAAGGGGGGGGGGGAATCGGCACACTGATATTACTGAAAAGATATAGAAGTACTCCCAAAACATGTAGTACTTTGTATTTCTGCCTCTTTGACTAATTACGGGCAGTCACTGTAGTTGCCTAGCGTGCGCGTTTTCAAAATAACACACTAATCCGACCACAAATTCATTTATCCATGCACAAATCTTCAAATCTAAATTTAGAAATGCGATGACACTTCTTAAATACTATTTGTAAATGTCACAAAATTAATGCTTAGAATGAAGAAGTAAATATTATTAAACATTTTTGAATAATCAGAAATCTAAAAAAAAAAGACTTTTTTAATGAAAACAATAAAAATATTTGCTAGGATCTTACCTTAAAAACGGGTACACAAGGGAACTAACTGTGTGTTGAACGTAATTAGTTTGACCCGAATTTAGTACCCAGAAGTATTAATTTTGACAATTAAACAAAACTGTGTGTTGAACGTAAATAGTTTAATCTGTATCCAGTACCCAGAAACATTAATTTTAACTATTAAACGAAACTGTGCTTTGAACCATGGGCGTCGCGGTCGGGGGGATCCAAGGGGTCCGGACCCCCTCAATAATTAAGAGTCGACCCCCAGAAATATTGGAATTTGTTAAGATGAAATCCATTATTTTGGGGGAACTTGTTACTGTTTTAATTCCAATAAAGAATGATAATGCAGCAGTTACACAACACATAATTTATTATGTGATATGTTTAATTATTATGTACTAGCAAAAATACCCGGCGTTGCCTGGGTCAATAATAATTATTAGAAAAAATCGTTACTTGCTTTTGTTTTCTGTTTTAAGTGAAAGAATTTAAAACACATCTTTTTGACGTGATTAAAAATCGAGTTTCTTCCTTACCCATAAAACTAAAATAGCAATAAGTATAAAGAACAAAGTAGTATTGATTTAGAAACGAAAGCACTATATTTAAGCATATACAAATTTAAAAAACATGAAATTAATCTTCTCATATTTAAAAAGATTAATCTGTTGATACTTTTTTTAACATGGAGTCTAAAACCTTCTCTGTATGGCTAATGAAGTACGAAGTGATTAAAAAAAAGTAGCTGCTCTCGTAATCCCCTTATACTTGCTTTAGTTATTTCGGGAAATTTCAATCATTGTGGCTCTTGGTGCGATTTTACCGAATTTGCGAAAGTCGTTTCGGGGTACCTTCGATGATGCTCCCCCATACAAAGTAAGCTTACTTTGTAAAACGATATGATATTAATTTTCGTTACAGAGATATCGTCGCCAGATGCTGAGATATTTTTGGTCACCATAAAATGGCGCTAAACAGTTTCATCCGAAATGTTACCAAAATAAGTATTACAATTTGTTGATTGTTTGAAATTGTGCCAAAAGGAAAATTAATGGAAGTTTTTGTGCTGTTTATGGATTTGCCTAATTTAGTTGCTGGATTATTTAACACAGTAAAAAAATTCTTTTAAAAATTCTTTGATTGGCGATATTTTGTTTACATGGTGAAAGCTGAGAAACATTATGACGTAGTCTTCGGCTTCAAAAACAGCAACGTTGAAAAAACTGCCAAATGCATCAGCTACGGAAATCTTTCTGCAAAAATTTTGGCGATCTGCTGGTTGTTTGGATAATGAGTAAGTGTTCAATCAGCATCTTACTACTATTATATATGCGAAAGTTTGTCTGTATGGATGTATGGATGTATGGATGTTTGTTACTCTTTCACGCAAAAACTACTGAACGGATTTTGATGAAACTTTACAATAATATAGCTTATGCATCAGAATAACACATAGGGTAGTTTTCGTCCCGTTATGGGGGGCAAAAACCCCTTAGGGGAGCAATAAAATACAATTTTTGTATAAATTCTCTAATATAGGGATGAAAAAATACTTGCACATATTCACATTATATGTCCATCGAAAGCTCTGATTTTTCTGCTGAAGATGGCACCTATTCGAAATTTCTAAATAGAATAAAAAACGAGTTATGAGCTTTTTAGTTCCATGTTCGAAGGCTCTCCTAAACTCAATACAGTATTTAGCGTATCATCTCAACTCCCTGTCGATAGCGACAATTGTTGTATCGTTGACTATCTTTGCTTTTCGTGACTGTTCAAGGCTTTTCTCAAGTCAAATCTTGAAGTAAGATTTTTGCACAAGATTGGCAAATAATATATGATTTGGCTGATCATTTTCCATTTAAACGGAACTTTAATGTAATTAAAGGTTTTTATTATTATTTATGCTGATTGAACATTTACTCATTATCCAATCAACCAGCAGATCGCCAAAATTTTTGCAGAAAGATTTTCGTAGCTGATGCATTTGGCAGTTTTTTTCAACGTCGCTGTTTTTGAAGCCGAAGACTACGTCATAATGTTTCTCAGCTTTCACCATGTAAACAAAATATCGCCAATCAAAGAATCTCTAAAAAACTTTTTTTTACTGTGTTAAATAATCCAGCAACTAAATTAGGCAAATCCATAAACAGCACAAAAACTTCCATTAATTTTCCTTTTTGCACAATTTCAAACAATCGCCAAATTTTACTACTTTTTTTGGAAACATTTCGGATGAAACTCTTTAGCGCCATTTTATGGTGACCAAAAGTATCTCAGCACCTGACGATAATATCTTTGTAACGAAAATTAATATCATATCGTTTTACAAAGTAAGGAAAGAGAGAGGGAGCATTATCGAAGGTATCCCAAAACGATTCCAGCAAATTCGGTAAAATCGCACCTAGAGCCCACAATGATTGAAATTTCCCAAAATAACTAAAGCAAGTATAAGGGGATTACGAGCAACTTCAATAGCAATACAGAGAAGGTTTTAGACTCCATGTTAAAAAAAAAAGTATCAACAGATTAATCTGTTTAAACATCAGAAGAATAATTTCATGTTTTGGAAATTTTTATATGCTTAAATATAGTGCTTTCGTTTCTAAATCAATACTATTTTGTTCTTTATACTTATTGCTATTTTACTTTTATGGGTAAGGAAGAAACTCCATTTTTAATCACGTCAAAAAGATGTGTTTTAAATTGTTTCACTTAAACCAGAAAACAAAAGCATGTAACGATTTTTTCTCATAATTATTACTGACCCAGGCAACGCCGGGTATTTTTGCTAGTAAATAATAATAAAAACCATTAATTACATTAAAGTTCCGTTTAAATGGAAAATCATCAGCCAAATCATGTATTATTTGCCAATCTTGTGCAAAAATCTTACTTCAAGATTTGACTTGAGAAAAGCCTTGAACAATCACGAAAAGCAAAGAAAGTCAACAATACAAAAATTGTCGCTATCGACAGGAAGTTGAGATGATACACTAAACACTGTATTGAGTTGAGGAAAGCCTTCGAACATGGATCTAAAAAGCTCATAACTCGTTTTTTATTCTACTAAGAAATTTCGAACAGGTGCCATCTTCAGCAGAAAAATCAGAGCTTCCGATGGACATATAATGTAAATATGTGCAAGTATTTTTTCATCCCAATATTAGAGAATTTATACAAAAATTGTGTTTTATTGCCCCCCTAAGGGGGTTTTGCCCCCCATAACGGGACGAAAACTACCCTATGTGTTATTCTGATGCATAAGCTATATTATTGTAAAGTTTCATCAAATTCCGTTCAGTAGTTTTTGCGTGAAAGAGTAACAAACATCCATACATCCATACATCCATACAGACAAACTTTCGCATCTTTACTAATAACTAGTAAAGAAAATTGGAATAAAAAAAGAACCACATCGAATTTTCGAAAAATCGCTTCGAGGTGCACACCCCCATGCTACATACTAACTTTGTGCCAAATTTCATGAAAATCGGCCGAACGGTTTAAGCGCTATGCGCGTCACAGACATCCTACGGACATCCTACAGACATCCTACAGACATCCTCCGGACAGAGAGACTTTCTGCTTTATTATTAGTAAAGAAGAAGATGATAATTTCGTATCTCGCCAATTGGCTTGTGCCATTGTTACGGTTCCACGTTATGATAATTTCGTAATTTATGATAGTTTTTTTTCTTAAAATTGGAATAAAAAAAGAACTACACCGAATTTTCGAAAAATCGCTTCGAGGTGCACACCCCCATGCTACATACTAACTTTGTGCCAAATTTCATGAAAATCGGCCGAACGGTTTAGGCGCTATGCTCGTCACAGACATCCTACGGACATCCTACAGACATCCTACAGACATCCTACAGACATCCAGACATCCTCCGGAC
The DNA here is from genome assembly GCF_026930045.1 of Uloborus diversus. Lineage (NCBI taxonomy): Eukaryota > Metazoa > Arthropoda > Arachnida > Araneae > Uloboridae > Uloborus > Uloborus diversus. The sequence goes on from NC_072739.1 coordinate 13,422,501, forward strand.
AGAGAGACTTTCTGCTTTATTATTAGTAAAGATAAAGCAGAAAGTCTCTCTGTCCGGAGGATGTCTGTAGGATGTCTGTAGGCAGGGCCGATCCTAGCAGGTGTGCAGAGTGTGCGCCGCACAAGGGCGGCAAAAACAAGGGGCGGCCGCAGGCCGCTTCATATAGTTTTTATAATCAAGCAAAGTTCCTCAAGAATTTCTCACAAGATAACTTATAATAAGTAGAATAAATATGCTGATTTTTAAATGTTCAATTGTCAAAGTATGTGTCGATTTCCCGACAGCATAACATAGTTTAAGAAAAATAGAATATTAGGGAACATTGTGTTGGTTCATTGTCCATTAATGTCTACTCTTAACAACATGCTTCATTTGGTAGCAAATTTTGTGACAGAACCGGTAATCAGGCATGGATACAGGGGAGAGGAAAGGCCCTCTTCTGAAGCATGAAATGGTGCCGTCTAAAAGGAGCACCGAGGGCGGTCACTAATGTTTACCCCTCAAGCTTTTATAGACCTAAACAATGAAGACATATTTTATTTAAATTATTTTAAAAAAAGCTATACTGATTAGATACTCTCGCAAGCATTTCAAACAACAATGTATCAAACTCTGTGTTTAACAATCGAGGTGCGTGGAGAGAAAGTGGAAAATTGCGACTCCCATGAGAGTAACATATATGAATGACGAACAAAAATGTTGTACTTTTCCCCCTTTACGACAATTTTTCTGATTAAAATCTTGAATGAACTGCCCGGTTTCAGATCAGGAAAGAGGACAGGGCCCTTGCCCCGGGAAGCAAATTTAAATGTAGCTCCTAAACGAAGATCCAAAAGAATGCCATGACCTCCTTGACGAAACTAAAGAAGGCTTAAAATGGCGTTTCTAGGATTTTACTTTCAGAAAATTTCGCTGGTTGAACCATCGATCTTAAAAACCCAATTAAATCTCTGATTGATCTCTTCCACCTTAACTTAATCAAACATAGCCTAAAAATGTTGGCTCCGAAATCCAAAACGTGTTTTCAAACGACAGCCCTTCCTATCATCAAAAGTCATATAAAATTGCCTTGGCCTTTTTCGAAATTTTTGCGGTGGAGGACCCCAAAATCCATTCCCAAACATTACTACCAAAGACAGTCTCAATTAGCATCTTTAGAGAAGCCCCTAATTCCACCCCCTCTCACTTAGCGTATTGAAAAACAAACTAAATTGCGTTTTTCAAACATTAGTTTCAAAAACTTTTGGGGAAAGACCCCGGATCCCCCTTTTCTCCAACGCAATAACTATACCTGAAAATTTCGTTTTTAGACGGTTCCGTGAAGCTACAGCTTCCCGCCTAAACTAACCTGAAATTGACTTCAGTTTCAAAAACACAGTTCGTGAGGGCACACTGAACCTCCGCCCGCTCTTCGTCCCATCGTTATCAAACAATGCTTAAAATCCGATTTTGGGACTTATTTTTCTGAAGAATTCAGGAGGAGAACTGCCAGGCTTAAATTACTTTTTACGGTGCTAGGGCATATCCATCAATCGTCGAGGTGAGGTGGACAAAAGTCTATAGTTATATTTTTCAAATATTAATGTTGAAAAATATCCGAGCCGTAGAAGCTTCCCAGTTTTGTTAACGTCACCAAAGATAATATAAAATTGCGATTTTAGAAATATCCGCTTAAGAGTTCCAAAACCCTTCCTTCCCAAAAATAGCCTATAATGGATTTCAGTTCCGAAGAATATCTTGGTTCGGAATATTTTCACGTTTCCCCTATTGTTTTCAAATCTAGTCAAAAACGGGTGCTTGAAAAAATAGTGCCGAGAAATTACCGGAGGATAGCCGTCAGATCCCCTGCCGTCACCAAAGACGGCCTAGATTTGCGTTTTAAACTTATTTTTCAAAATCTTTCGATGGGAGACGATTGAATCTCCCTCCCTCTTGCAACGTCAACAAAGGTAAAACAAAATTTCGGGTTTAAAATTTCTGTTTAGGAGATTTTTCGGGAAGAACGCCAATCCTTCCTAAGCCACGGTCTTAAAAAATAGCTTCAAATTGATTTCAATTTTGAAAGAATTATAGGAAAGAACTGCAACATTACTTTCACCTAAAGTCTCGAAAAAATTCCTAAAACTGCGATATTTGACGTCAATTTCGAAAATTTCTCCATGTACCTTGAATATAATTGACTCTTTTGTCGCTGCAACCAAACACAACTAAAGATTAACTAAAAATATATTTCATACGCCAATTTCGACAATTTTCTTGGAGCAATCCTCCTCCCCTGAACCCCGGACACCTCCCCCCACGCTTCCCCTTCCTCCGTTTCTTCTCTGATGTCACCGAAGAAAGACCATAAAATGCGTTTTTACGACTAGTAAATTTTAGTATCTATTACTTTCTTCAAAGATATAAATTGTACCTAAGAAGTTTCTTATTATAAAAAATTTCTTCTTTTTTATAAGATCATTCTTCTGCTCCCCCCTCCCCTTTTTAAATTCGAACTTGGCATGGAAATTTAAAGAAAGATTTATACAGACGTTAAAGATTAGTCAAAATATGCAAATTATACTTGAGGGGCGGCCCATTAGGTCTTTGCACACGGGCGGCCGACACCCTAGGATCGGCCCTGTCTGTAGGATATCTGTAGGATGTCTGTGACGCGCATAGCGCCTAAACCGTTCGGCCGATTTTCATGAAATTTGGCACAAAGTTAGTATGTAGCATGGGGGTGTGCACCTCGAAGCGATTTTTCGAAAATTCGATGTGGTTCTTTTTTTATTCCAATTTTAAGAAAAAAACTATCATAAATTACGAAATCATCATGACGTGGAACCGTAACATGGGCACAAGCCAATTGGCGAGATACGAAATTATCATAGCGTGGAACCGTAACGTCGGTACAAGCCAATTGGCGAGAAAATTCACCATCCATTATTTGTAAATATACAAGCGAACCAAAAGAACTGTAATCTTTATCTTTACTAATAATAAAGCAGAAAGTCTCTCTGTCCGGAGGATGTCTGGATGTCTGTAGGATGTCTGTGACGCGCATAGCGCCTAAACCGTTCGGCCGATTTTCATGAAATTTGGCACAAAGTTAGTATGTAGCATGAGGGTGTGCACCTCGAAGTGATTTTTCGAAAATTCGATGTGGTTCTTTTTTTATTCAAATTTTAAGGAAAAAAAACTGTCATAAATTACGAAATTATCATAACGTGGAATCGTAACATGGGCACAAGCCAATTGGCGAGAGATACGAAATTATCATAACGTGGAACTGTAACGTCGGTACAAGCCAATTGGCGAGAAAATTCACCATACATTATTTGTTAATATACAAGCGAACCAAAAGACCTTTAATTTTTCTATTACGGGCGAAGCCGTGCGGGTGCCACTAGTATATAATATTAGTAAGATTTTTTTGCCTTGTTGCTTAATATTTTTCTAGTGTACATTTTGAGATGCTTTATTATTTTCTAATAATCAATTTCGTCGGTTATAATTATATAGATAATAGCCGATTAGAATAGCCGGTTCTAGTAGAGATATTTCCAACAAGAAATGAGTTATTCAAATTGTGTTGCCAGGGTTGGCAAGTATTTCGCCACGGGTGGAAAAAACCACGGTTTTCCCCTTAAAGCAAAAATAGATTTTTTGCCAGCATTCAAAAGGAAACAAAAAATGGAATTTTTACAGACAACTTATGTAGTTTTTTTTATTTTGCCCTCAGTAAATTAATAAAAGATATTAAACATGCTTTAATTAAATTCTAGTTTTGGTTTTCTTTGACATCTAGCTTAAAATAAATATAATATTAAACTTTCTTAAACGAATGCTTCCAAAGATTGTTTTTTTAAAATAAAAATTGAATTTACAATTTGTATTTGAAACAGGAAAATAAATGCAAAGGATGATTGTCTAAAAGGACTAGACATTGCCAGTTCTCAACTACTTTTCCTCGGGTATCAATTTCTCCAGTCAGGAGAAAAAAACGTATTATTTCTTTAGAGAAAAAAGATAATTTTCTATATTCTTTGACTATTTTCTGTTAAAATTAAATAGCTTGAAAATCTAAATGAAATCTGGAAAAAGAATAACAGTTTAAATTTTTGATGAGGTTGGTCGTCCTGCCAGGAAGGGTTATTTTTTCCAATATAGTAACAAAAAACTGGGAAAAAAGTACAACAATTGTACAATTTGAATAATCCAATTGAAACTTAAATTGAAGTAGATCAAGACTAGGTTCTTCATTGATATAAATGTATAATTAGAACAATTTAAAGTAAACTAGGGTAAATAGATAATGGTTTAAAACTTGCATATTGCGATGCAATGTTAAAAAAAATATCCTGATATACTGGATCCAACTGAATTTGAATGAGCTTTGACTATTTTTAGGAGTATTTGTCAATAATAAAATTTCATTTAGTAAGAAATATACATTTTTATCCAGGGCCGTCGCCAGGTGCATTCGTTTGGGGGGGGGGGGGTGTTGAAACTGATTTTGCCGACTGACTTCAAACTTTTTGCCGACAGCAGTGGCAGAACTGTAAAAAAGTTTTAGGTTAGGGGATCGATTTTTTTTAAATAGATTTAATCAGCTCCTCCTCCCCCTCCAAATTTTCAAAATGAAGTTTTAAAAACGTAATTGCTGACAAACTTTGAACATTTTACGTGAAAAAAGTTATGGAGCTCTTCCCTGGAAAATTTTTCAAAATTATGATCCTAAAAATTAAAGCAATATTTTATATTCAGGGACTATTCCACTAAAGTTGTTTGTAAGTGTAGCTTAAGCAATTTTCCATATTGTTTGGCATTTGGGAGCGTTCTCCAAGAATTTTTCTGAAACTGAAGAGCTGGAAACGAAATTTCAGATGCGCCATAAGGCTTTTGGTGTTTGTGTGTGGTGTGGAGAGCTTCGGAGGAGTAGCATTTTGAAGATTTTTGAAGCATATTTTCAGACGAACCAAAAAAAAGATAAAAAAAAAGGAAAGAAGCAGCGTGTGGGTGGGGGGAGACTTAGCTGAACAATGAGCAGTAACTATAAAACATTTTTAATTCAAAGATTTCTTTTTAAAAGGAATTAAGATTTTCTCCTAACATTTTTTTTTAATATAAAGATCACTTTGTTTTCACAAGTTGTGGTCTTTTCTTCTCTTCAATAACTAAGAATAATTTTTTAAAACATTCAACTCATCAACCCCCTCCCCTTCTGGATGCGCCACTAGCCGACAGGAAGGGAGGAACCATGGAACCCTTTCTCTTTCTTTAAGGGGTCTAAGGTCTCTTAACCTTCAAAATTTTCAATTTTCTGGAAAAAATATATGTTATTTCTAATTTAATTCTGAACAATTTGATACCTTATTTATTACCATATGCAAAAAACCTTTCAAGTTATCGTGAAAATGCGTATACTTTCCCCATAGAGATTTATGTTAACAGCAGCTGTTTAAGCCTCTTTTTTTCAGGTTGCGTTTTCTCGGGTTTCTCATTTTGCGCGCATGATATCTCAAAAAGTTTCTTTTATATTTCCGTAAAACTTTTTGTGCATGCTTTTCCGGTTTATTTTTATGATCTGAACCTAAATTTATTTGTTTTTTTTAAATGATTTAATTCTTTTTTGAAATTTTATAAGTTAATGTCAAAATTTTCTAAAATTTTGGGGGAAAATATTTATTTTTTTTAATATTAACTTTTATTTTTAGTTAAAATTTAGGTTCAGATCATAAAAATAAGCCAGACAAACACGCATGAAAAGTTTTACGAAAATACATAAGAAACTTTCTAAGATATCATGCGCGCAAAGCTAAAACCGGCATTTGAGAAAAAGAGGCTTAAACAGCTACTGTAAGCATAAATCTCTAAGGGAAAGGTTTACGCATTTTCACGATAACTTGAAAAGTTTTCTGCGTATGGTAATAAATAAGGTATCAAATTGTTCAGAATTAAATGATGCATAACATATACTTTTTCCAGAAAATTGAAAATTTTGAAGGTTAAGAGACCTTAGACCCCTTAACGTCACGAAACATAGCCTAAAAGTGTAAGGCCTGCAATTTCGAAAAAAATTTCCCTCCTCTTAGGTCTTTGCACTTTAGCTAAAACTGCGCTTTAGAAATTTCAATATCAAAGACTCTGTGAAGACATCCCTCAATCAAAAATTAGCCTCAAACGCATTTTTAAGATTTCAATTTAAGAAAATTCCGAAATTTTCGCTTTCCCAAAAGTTACTATCAAAGATAGCCTGGACCTGAACATGCGCTTTTAAGATTTCAATTTCAAAATCTTTCCGAGATGAATCCCGAAACACCCCTCTTACCTTATGTATCCAAAGGTATAATCTAAAACTAAACTTCAATTTCGAAATATTTCCGATAGAAGCTCTCGACACCCCTAATATCAGAAAGATAGTCTAAAACTGACTTCAATTTTGAAAAAAAATCGAGAGGCACCCAAACCCTCTTTCGACATTACCAAAAATTGCCTAAAATTACTATTTTCGATGGGAATTTAAAATATTAACTTTCTGCTCTTGATAGAAGCCACTCTCCCAGTATGTATGGCAGCAGCTGTAGGGACAACTTTAAATTTTATGGAAAGGAGTAGTAAAGATAGTCAAGAGCGTCTAAACGGTCTAGTTCTGTCTGATGTCAATACAGAGTGAAATCAAAGTCTTATTTATCTGAGCAATTAAAAAAAAAAAAAAAAAACAGAAATTTCAATTTTTAATGTTTTAAAACTTTTTTTGTGTAAATTTAAGTGAACTGTTAATCCTATAGCAGGTGAAAACACTTCAGTATTTCTGTCTCGTAATTGAGAAAATATTTTAAGCATATTACTCATGCATAAACTTTGAGGTATTTATCTTTAAAAAAAAAATAGCCAGAATCACAATAGAGTACTGGTATTTTGAAATACCCTGCGAATGTGTAACAGGCAGATTTACACCCAGTTTTTCATCTCAGCACCCTACTTACAATAACATTTTTCAGTATTTAATGGAAAGTATATATTTAAAAAAAAAAAAAAAAAAACAGAATCTTATAATTAATGCTTTCAAAATATTACATTAAAATAATCATACCTTTTCTGCAGCATTTCAATGTTTTTTCTTAAGCTCAAAGTAAGATCAAATGCTTTCAGTTTTTTCCTTACTTGCCACAATATTGCTCATTCACATGCGAATGAAGTTCAAAACTTCAACTAGTCTTCTTTTTTGGGGGGCAGTTCAGAGTGCAGAATAAACGAAATAGCTCTGATAGAATAATCACTCAAGTCTTCTACTTTTCTAATGCCCGATGCCCATGATGCAGCCAACAAAAGGGCAGGTAAAACATCAAAATCAATACCACTTATCTCATCAGAGCTCCAGCACCAATAACCAATTTCTTTTTCTGGCGGTTCACATAGCACGACAAAAGGTCCAAAGTCAACAACACACAACAAACTGATCCAAGACTTCCCTAATTTTCCCTCGAGCTCCTAGTTCCAGAGAAAGATTCCAAAAAGACCCTGAAGGCCCGACGTTTCTAGTGCCACCCGCAGTCATCGCCGTCTACTCGGCGGCATTTCCGAATGCTACAATAGACGGACTAATGTCCTGTTCTCCTGTTACTAGTTATCACGACACAATACACTTCTTTGGTCGACAAATAGGCATCTGTGCTATTTCGATTTTTACCCGTCAGCCTAGAAAAAGCGGAAGTGGTGCTGAATATGTATTCAAAAGTTTGTTTCAAAATCTAACTTTTTATATCTACCAAAATGACTTTGTTTCGTAATATTTTAATTTGTCTTTCATTTCAGCGCCCCGTATATTTTTCCAACTTTGCTGTGGTTTTTATTGACGATACAATTTTATAAATGAGTCGACGGCCCAATTCTATGTTTATTAATCTACTTATATTTTTAAACTGAAGTTTGCCGCTCGTTTCTATATACTGTACTGAATAATTATTTTGAAAAAAAAAATAATAAATAAATAAATAAATAAAAAAAATGTTTGAAACGTACATCTTGGTTACTCATAGTTAGGTTATCTTAACGTGTAATACAGATTCCCGAATATTTCTAAATAATATTTTAAGATTATACTTTCTTTCTAACCTTTACAAAATAAACACTAAAATGAAATTCAGCCTAGTTTTCGCGAAAAATTCGTGCTTTGCATTTTAAAGCTGTTAAAATGAAAAAAATATGACCAAAGACATGGGAATTCAGAATTAGCTCTAAAAATAAAAAGTTGTTTATAACTGAAATTGCCGACTGAGATAGTTATAGGCATCCCAACGGGAGGTCCCTGTGACCTCTCGAAATGTCTTCATTAGGAAAATTTCGTCTGATAATTCGGCAAATTTGGAGACATAATTGCAATTTTTAAATTCCCGTGTGTCCCTTCTCATGGGTGCATATTGCACACCCTTATTTTATCATTCGGGAAATTAAGATTTCCCCCCAAAGTGAAAATTTTCCAAAAATTTCAGTTCGGGGCGTCCCTGGATACAATGTTGGCAAAATCAAACTTTGTTGAAGTAACTGCTGGAAAATTGAAAATGCAGTGCAATTAGCTGTCGGCTAATTGATTATACCTTTCACGTGATACACAAAGACATGCCTATGCAAACTATTTATGTTTTTGATTTTTTCTTATCAAGGTAAAAAGGTGCACATGTGAAGCTTCATATTACTTTACTCAAAGATTTTAAATCCAGAATCAATTAAAAAAGATTTAAAAAAATGCCGACTCTAAATGAAATTTCTCAGTGAGCGCTTATTGTGTCGGGAAAATAAGCAGTCCTAAATTAAGCAATCGGCATATAGCGAGTAGTTGAAAAAAATGATCCCATCTGATCCTAGCTGAAAAAAGAATTTATCAGAATGAACATGAAGCACTGTCAAACATGGTATGCCCGTGCAAACTGTTCATATTTTCTTTTCTCCTGTCAATGCTTATTATTCATTATAAATCTGTACCATGTGTACTACATTTTTTAAAAAATCAAACGTTTCCTGAATGCCGAAACTAAAAAGTCAAAAATACCGATTCTGGTTAATTTGACGTTTGGGCCGTGCCATATTTCTCACGGACCAGTCAAAGCGCCCTTAAAATGACGCGCAAAAGAAAACAGTCGGCGAAAGAATGCTGAAGTAACTTTGTTGATTTTTCTTTTTAATTTTTTAATTAATGAATGCTTTGAAATTCCTAAATATTGAAAATGCCGACTCAAACTCATTTTGCCGACTGGATGAAATCATTGGGAGGGTGAGACACCCCCCTCACCCCCCCCCCCTATAGCGACGGTCCTGTTTTTATCACATTTATATTTCACACTGTATAACCATAGTTGACCTCTTATAATTTTTATTACTCTGTTGGCATTGCAAAATTTGCACTACTTCCCTGCTAAAAATTAAAAGGTGAGAATTTCTTATTTAATAGTTAGGACAGTGTAATATTTTATACCAAAGTCAGTGAGTTGATTTTTATTGTTTTCTACTCTCCACTTTCTTTCTGTATTCATAAAATAAAAAAGAAAAAGCATTTGACTAAAACAATGGATTACTGTTCCACTGATGTAATTTAATATTTAGGCACAAAAACATGAAAATTATTAGAATGCAGTTAAAATTACTATGATATTAAACACGTTATATCCAATCCCCATAAAGTAAGCAAATCTAGTTTTGCCACTTTGGCAAATATGGGCAAAAAATAGTTTTGCCAGGACACTTTTAGTATTTTTTTTTTCCTACCTTTGGCAGAAATGTACCAAACCTAATTTTTTAAAAAAAAAATTACTTATCTAAAATTTTATGTTTAAAAGAATTAGGCTCATAGAAAAATTTTGCTGCATTATATTACAACATGTTGTGGTGGAGGTTTAAAAGGATTACTTTTGTTACTAAACGCAGATTTTGCAAATTATAAATAAACATAATAAATAATAAAATTGATAGCTAAAAAACTTCATTCCTATATCTTTGTTAACAGAACAGTGTCCTGGCATAAATGACTTCTTGCCTGCAAAATGTCTAACCCTTTGTGTTGCCCACTATTGCCCTTTAAAGTGCAATAATTTTGAAAATAATTGTCTAAGTGAATTGCATTTTTTTTTTCAGTATTTTTTCCCCAATACCTAAATCTTACATTTAAATTTTCTTTTATAATGGCACGAAAGATATCCCTGGAATCTTGTTTCCCGGTCTGTTTGTACACCCGTACGGAACACAAGTGGGCATTTTAGTTAAAGCAACAGAAAATACTCACTATTAAACTCAGCATTCTCGGTAAAATAGCGCTGCTAAAGCCCTTCAAAGCCGAATGTTTTGGGTAGATTTTCCCCGCGCCAGTTAAAACCGGTTACGGTTTTAGCTTCAGGTTTTGTTGCGTTGAACGTCTCCCCTTTCTTCTATCCTCCTTGGATTTCTCACATGGGATTTTCGTCAAAATCTTTAAAGTACATTATCTCAGGAACGGTAGAATATATTTTGTTGCGGTTCATTTTATTTAAAAGGATACTTTTTCTTGTTTAAAAACATATGCTACATTTTGAAATATGTGCTTTAATTTTTTTTCCAGTCTTTTGAAATAAAAAAAATTTAAAATAATGTTTTTGATTTTTCTCAAGTATGTTAATTTCAAAAAATTTCATTTTCTTACAGTTTATTAGTACCACTGAGCACTACGTTTCTGAAAAGGAGAGCTTCCACTTTTTCGTTTAACAGATTTTAAAGGCATTTGAAAAAAATGAGTGTTTTTAACGAACTCTTTACATAATTGCAGACCTGAAAATTCAAAAAAATAAAAAAAAAAATTCCACAATAAGTGGCCAGAAAGCAATTTTAATTATTTTATATAGCGAAATTTTCATTTTTAGTCTCTACTTTATCCTGGAGTTTTATTTTTAATGAAAACTAGAACTCTGTCTCCAGCCAATTTCCCCATGCAACCTTTCAGCCTAGCGCCGAAAGAATCGTTAAGCTAAATGTTCTCACTAAATTTCATATCCTGAATAAAATGGCGACTCAGAATGAAAATTTCGCTATATAACTTTTTTAAAAGCGTTTTCTGGCCACTTGTTGCGATTTTTTTTTTTTTTTTTTGAATTTACAGGTCTGCAATAACGTAAAGAGTTTCTTAAAAACCCTCATTATTTTCAAATGCCTCTACAATCTGTTAAACGAAAAAGTTGAAGCTCCCCTTTTCAGGGAACGTAGAGCTCAGTAGTACTAATAAAATGTAAAAAAATGAAAATTTCTGAAATTGACATATTTGAGAAAAATCAAGAACATAAAACTCTTTTTTTTTTTTCAAAATACTGCGGGGAAAAAAACCACAACATATGTTTCAAAATGTAGCATATTTTTTTAAACAAGAAAAAATATCCTTTTAAACAAAACAAATCGCAAGAAAATATGTTCTACCGTTTCTAAGATAATGTATTTTAAAGATTTTGACGAAAATCCCAAGTGAGAAATTTTGACAGGACCGCCATCTTTGGCGGCCTGTATCTCGCCGTAGGAACTTTTTTGGGCAAAAAAAAAAAAAAAAAAAATTTGAATTTTGACATTTTGAATACAAATTATGTTTTTCGCAATCACGAGTGTGTGTATGTAGGCGTGTGTGTTTGTGTGTAGGGGGTATGTGTGTTTGTGGGCAGAAGGTATATGTATGTGTGTAGGGGATATGTGTATGTGTGTGCAGGTATGTGTGTTTGTGTCTTTGTGCTGGCATAAGTGTGTGGGTTCTTGTGTGTATGTGTGTGTGGGGGGGGGGTATGTGTATGTGAGTGTAGGCATATGTGTTTGTGTCTGGGTGCAGGCATGAATGTGTGGGTAGTTGTGTGTATGTGTGTGTATGTGTTTGTATGTGTTTGTGTATGTGTGTGTAGGTGTATGTGTGTGTATGTATTTGTGTGTGCGTGTGTGTAGTTGTGTATGTATGCGCGCGTGTGTAGCATATGGATGCAACCTGGAGACGGCTTTCGCTCTAGGAGCAGCATCGTGAAGAGCCGGTCTACGGTGATGGTGCGGAGGGTGGCGGTCGGAAAATAAAATGATAGCACGCCAAAAACAGTCAAGTGAAAGCAATAAGCAATCGTGATTGCTCAAAAAAAATCTATTTCTTAATTTTTTTATGAATTTTAGCATATGTTAAATTCAAAAAAATCCGAGACTATCATGTAGCAGCCCTTGTTGTATGGACATGGATTCTACCTTAATGATAAGACGGTTAATAAATTTTGAAAAGGTGGAAAAAATAATAGGATGTGAGTAGAGAAGCCATTGGCTCGTCGCACAATGGCGGCGAAATTTTGAGTTAGTATTATTTGGATAATTTAACCGGAACTGAATAAACTGGGGAGGAAAAGGGAGGACATAAATGTTTCCTCCTAATTAGATTTGGCAACATTTGTTCTTTTTTTTAAGAGGAAATTCTGAAAATTTACGATACGATGTTTTCCATACACATTTAAGCGATTGTCACAGGAGTTTCTTTTAGTACTATAATTTATATACTGTAATTTTTAAGAACTAAACGAGCCTGCTTTCCCGTATACCAAAATCGATTTTCTATTTTCTAATTCGTATTCTCTAAACTAGCAGAAACTGCAAATTGTATAAAATATGCATTTTTAACATTGTATGCTGCTTTCTAGAAATAACTCCTCGTTCATTAATATTGGACCTAATTTTATTGGAATTGAATCGGAGATTAGCTAGCTCGCCGTACAACAATCGATTGCCTCACGAGATATGCGACCACTAAAACAAGGATCCACTGCTGCGATCTATCGAATATTTATTCAACTTAAATTTCATTCCTTCCGATACAGCCATACAACAACTTTAATAACTTTCAATATTAAATTACTGTTACCCTTTCAAACTCTATGTCCTAGTTTCAGAAGAAAAAAATAGCGAAAAAAAATGAATTTAAGAAATGAAGATAGTATTTAAAATATTTTTAATATGTACCGTTGCTCTTGCTTTTCTGCCACCAGTTGTTTTTGCTTCATTTAGCAAATATATATGTAAAGCAATAGATCGTTGATACGCATTATTTTATACGACTGAAGACCAGTCAAGTAAGTGACCCCGCCGCAAGGAAGTGGGGAGCTTCATTAAAAATGCTTGAATACTTGCAAGCCCTGTGTTAGTCGTACCTTAGCATTTCCACCTGCGGTGAGGTGGAGGAAAACACAAACTGTTCGCTCCTCCAACCTCGATTTGGCTCATTTTGTTAGACGGTGCTGTCGCTGATCAGCGGCACTGCGGGCAAGAAAAGTTATTTAGAATATATAGCAACGGTGGTAAAGAAATTCTGAAAACTTACTGCTTGATGTTTTTCATGCACTTTTAAGCGATTGTCACTAGCTTTTTCTTCTAGTACTAGAATTTATATTCTGTTATTTTTAAGAACTAATCGAGCCTGTACTTTCCCGAATCCAAAAATCGACTTTCTATTATCTATTTAATACAGTAGGCGCCGCTTAATGTGATCACGGTTAATGTTATCATTCGCTTAATGTTATCAGAATCACGAAGTCCCGGAACACTTGTATGTTAACACACGTTAAAAAAGTCGGATATTGTAATCAGCGTCTTCGTTTATTGTTATCACTTTTTCATAAACTTTCAATTTTTTCCCCGTTTTTGTTCCTCAATTAACAGAAATACGTAGGCAAACCCTGACGAGACTAACTTTCTGTGTAGCATTTTGTGATTTTCAATAGCAGTTCAAAATTTTTCTAGGAATGAAGCTACAGAAAGTTCGCCCCCAATGACCACAGACTCCCCCTAAGAAAACTTTCTTTTGCACCTAAAAAAAATTCAGTCGCAAGACATGACATTGATGTAGGACCTCCATTGTTTCCATTATTTTGTAAACTATTAAAGAATTGTGTCGAGATTGAAAGCAAAGCGAAGTGAAATTAAAATTTAAGCAACAAGCAAAACCATGCTGGAAAAGATAGAAAAGCTGAATGTGCTTTGAAACTGGTTTACGAATGCCAAGGAAAACAGTCATATTTTACTTTCACCTATTACTATGTGATTAAAAATTGCATAATTTAGCTTTAACTTTTTATAATTCAGATATTTCCGTTCTGTTAATTTAATAATTTATAATTTGAAACTGCACTTAGTTTAGTCATTGTGATTTTAATTTGAGGTTGCCAAAATAAATGCACCTTAATTGGAAAAAAAATCATTAAAGTGATCACATTAAGCGGCGCCTACTGAATTCTCTTAACTGACTGCAAATTATATCAAATACTAGCTGCGTCGCCCGACTTTGCATGGTCTACCTCGAAAATAAAAATTATGTCAAGTGATGTGTATTCAACAACCAGGCTTTAGAAAAAAAAAATCAGTAAAATTTTGTGGTAGATTACGGAAAAATAACCAAAAATGAAACATTTTAAATTTCCCGATTTCAGGAAAAGCCTCAAAACAAAAGTCAAAATTGTACTTGTTCATATTCGAGAAGAAAATGGCAACAGATATTATTTCTCGATGATTTTCTTCACGCTACAGATTTTAATGAAAGCACTAGCTGCGTAGCTCGGCTTTGCTCGGTCTACCTTGAAAATAAAAGTTATGTCAAGAGGTGTGTGTACAACAATCAGGCTTGAACAAAACAAAAACATCAGTAAAATTTTGCGGCAGATTGCGGAAAAATTACCAAAAAGGAAGCATTTTAAATCCCCCGATTACAGGAAAAACCTTTAAAACAAAAGAAGAAATTTTATTTGCTCATATTCGAGGGAAAAAAATGGCAACAGATCTTTTATCTCAATGAGTTTCCTCACGCAATAAATTTTAATAAAAGCACTGTTGTGGAAATTTGAGATGAAGCACTGAATAGTAATTTGAACGGAGGAAAGCCTTCGAAAACTAGGGATTTTATGTCGAAATCTAAGAGTCCTCATTAATAGTTTTTAATTGATAACTCCGCTGATTATTATCGAAGGATTATGTTAAATAGCCAAACATAAAGACGGGAAGATTACAAATCCATCGATACCGGGTTCGATGACCAGATTACTGTCGTTCGGGAGAAGAAGCTTGGACATTCATACATAATTGCATACATAGGTACATACGCTCAGTTTTTAATTATATAAGGTGCCTTTTAAACATTGCATGCTGATTTCTCGAAATAAAATATGCCTTGTTCATCTTTAGAAATACATACGTAAAATATAAATAAACGAACCAACAAGTAGTTGTATTACAAATTTTTAAAAAAGCAGCAAATTATTTTCTTTCCATTAGAAAAGTCTTTTATCGCTTTGAAATTAAAAAAAAAAGAATAAAAAATCATAATTTTTATAAAATAAGCACTTACATTAAAAATAATGAAAAAAATGAAAATGCATTAAATTTTTGCATTTGTAATGTTTCTGGAGTCTAGGGGAAAGGGGCAATCGTTCTCAATCTAGGCCTCATTCCCCGCTCCCCTCCCCGCCCCCCTCCGAAGAAAACGTGATTGCGTTCTTCCACGGAAGACGTTTCTCCAGAGCTGCAATAAATCTCCTAGGGATTTGAATAGTCGTCGAATTAAATTTTTTACCTTCTACCTGAAATGTTTTGGGACGATTTCTTTTTGAGCAATCACGATTGCTTATTGTTCTCATTTGACTATTTTGAATTCCTATCATTTTATTTTCCCACCAGCACCTTCTGCCAGCACCACCGTCGCGTCGACCGGCCTCACGCTGCTGCTCCTCTTGCGAAAACCGTCTCCAGGTTGCGTCCATATCCTACACACACACGCATACAAACACTCATGCCTGCGCACAGACACAAACACACACTCCTACACACACATACACATACACACACTCATGCCTGCACACAGACACAGACATATATGCCTACATACACACACACACACACACGAAAGCCTACACACACGCGCCTACACATACATGCGCCTACACAAACACACGTGCATTCATACACACACACGCCCGTGATTGCGAAAAACATAATTTGAATTCAAGATGCCAAAAATTGAAATAAATATAATTTTTTTTTATTTGTCACCCGCAATCACATAGTCTACTGATTCATTGATCAGTGGTTTTTTTTTTTTTTTTTTTTTTGAGGAATAAAGATTGCTTATTGCTTTCATTTCACTGTTTTTGGCGTCCTATCATTTAATTTTCCCACTGCCACTCTCACCAGCATCACCGTCGACCGGCTCCTAACGATGCTGCTCCTATAGCGAAAATCGTCTATAGGTTGCATCCATGTCCTACACACACGCGCATACATACACAACTACACACACACGGAAACGCATACACACACATACACATACTCACACGCATACATACAGACACCTAAACACACACACACACAAAAACGTACACACACAACTACCCACACATTCATGCCTGCACACAGACACAAACACACATGCCTACACACACATACACATACCGCCTACACACGATTACACATACCCCCCACACACAAACACACACGCCTACATACACACACTCGTGATTGCAAAAAACATAATCTGAATTTAAGATGTCAAAATTCAAATTAATTTTTCTTTTTTCTTCGTCAATTTCTACAGTATGTTGTTGAGTTATGCCGATTTAAAAATGGTTCTAAAAGTTGCGCTCTCGTAGCACAGCGACAAAGGAAGAATGCACCGAAATCCAAAGGACCGGTTACCAAATCACGTGGTACAAGACAACGAATTATATAATATATATTGATCTTCTCCCCGCCACCCCCGTCATAAAACTAGTCGCCTTTACTACTGCTTCAGCGAACTGAATGGAATATCTTGTGTTTATGTATATCTCAATGGTCTAAGACTGCGGCAAAGGCAAGGTTATGTGACATTAATATTTCAAGGTCATGCATATCATTATTTGACCTTGAATATTTTAGAAAGTTGATTTTTTTTTTTTTTTTTTGTGAAAAAGTATACAATTTGCGTGCTAATGTGTTCTATACGTGGTAAAAATTTCAAAATGGGACAGCAATAGGATCATACTGAAATTGAATTATGAAGTATTTCGATTCCGCAGAATAATGCTATTCTGCAGACGTGCGGTTGCTAAGTGAAAAGGAATACTAAATTTTCAAATAGAAACTGTGAAAAAGGAACTTTCTTAACTGTCGAAATATCACGTTTGCCTCTTTTCGAGTACTTTGGGAGGTATCACGGAAAAAAAAAAAACAATTGATTTAAAAAAATCTATACTTTTCGATCATTACGTCGGTAGACTAAAACCAGAAAATTTTGTATAAATCGACGATGGGTCCTTTTCAGAGGCTCGTTGATTTGGCGAAAGTAATTGCGACATCGCTTCCATGATCTCTTGTCTCCATCGTCGTAACTATTTTCACTCGTCATACATCTAGGAGAAGAAAGTAAAAACAAACAACTAAGAGTTTTCTCCGACTGCCTTAATTGTTATCAAAAGCTGCGTTAAACATTAAAACGTTACCTCCCTCCCCTTTCAATAATTTCCATATAATATTTAAAATGATAACACAAATTGAATTCGGAACTCCAGCGCTCGAATACGCTACCTTGCGGTGATTTACAAAACTGCAAATGAAGCGTTCCACGTGTGTCTGTTGACGTAAACACAGGCAGTTTTTTCTGAGTATTTATTAACGCAATCGATGTGTCTTAGTTTGCTTTCAGCTACAGAAATTAATTCATCCCTTAGTAGTATTCTCGAGCTTCTCAAAATAATGTTAGTTTTCATTATTTCCTTAATAATTGGTGAAAGCGAAAATTCTGGATTAACAAACTTGGATAACGTTATACAAGGTAAACAATGTTATTGTTTTGTATGAATTTGTAAGAATATGGGTTTTTTTTTAATCTTAAATTAATTAAACTTACCATATTTTACAGCAGAATTTAGTTGGAATGGACAGTATGCAAAATATTTTCTTGAATATATTATCGTAGAACAAAATGAATAACCGAGAAAGAATTTACTTTATTCCTTTTATTCTCAGTTGAAAGGTTTCGCCAAATTTGTTATGGTTATAGTCTTAGTATTGTGCGAGCAAAGTAGCCTTGGCGAGATTTCGCGTTTTTAGTTAAACCATTTTCAATTTTTATCATGAGTGGAATGAAATGGTAGTAAGATTACAGAATTCGATAAGTAAAAAGAAATAATTGTCAATCAACTGAAAAGAAAACTACCACCATATATCCGTGAGAATTTTGTTGATGATTTGCATAACATGACACAATTAAATCGTAACTCAGAAATTAGAAAAATCGAAACCGAAAATTTTTAAATTAACAGATTCGGGAATTCAAGAGAAATAACTCAGCTACAAATGGAAAACAAGTGCTAGCCAAAGCAAAGCAAAGAAGTATCATCTTCTTTTGGTAATAATTCGTAATGTCATATTAAATTTTCTAGCATTAATTGTTATTCTTGTCAGGCCACAATTATTATTTAGTTTTATCAAGAATTGATAAATATCGAATTCGACATCATGAAAATGGCTGCTTAGAACTATGAACTACGTACTTTGCATTAATGTTTGACGTTTAGTAATGCTTCTTGAATTCTCATTTCTTTCTACGTGGGTCAGAATATCAACAAGACTTTGAAAATTAATTTAAAAAGAATAAAGCGAAAAAATCATACGTACGAACAAAAATCACAACACTTTTAGTATTTTCTTCGTTACCATGTGCGTTTGTTTTAGTTTTCAATTCCGCCATTAGACAGTGACTTCAGTGCCCCCTATAGTTCGTTGGAGTTGCGAATAAATGGATGTGCACGTGGTCGCCCCGAAATTTAAATTCATAAAGGCATAATGTATTTCAAGGGTGAAGATAAAAAAATATATTTTCATTATTTTTATTTATAATAACTCTAAATGTATCTTTTTTTGTATGGATACAGAAGATTTTTCAATTTGAATGGAAATTCCTAGAATCACGTTAGCCTTAATATTATTAAAGAGTAGTTCCCGAATGAGTACCTTGGAAACAGCGGATTTCACTTCCGATGTAAAAAGAAGACGGTCTTATCGGCAGCAAACTATCACTTTGATCACATGGGAACAACGACGAATCAGAACACGCAATCTCTGTACCTGCCGGACCGTTTGCTGCTCACGAGGTTTGTCTGCATTTTAGCGTATCTTAAACTGTATAAATGTTTTAATAGCTCTTCTTTTGACGTTGTGCATAACATGCGTAATTTTTGCGTACACGCTAGATAATGAGATGCACTTGTGTATGTAATTTTTTACTTTTTTCTCGACTTAATTGTTGTTTTATTCATTTATTTTCATTGCTTGTATCCACTCACACATTTTTAATCATGTAGTCACGTAAATTTCAGTTCGGTTAAAAAATAACAACTTTGTTTCTTTGCTTTTCGTTTTAATAATTTGAATTTTTTCATCTTGAATTCAAATTATGTTTTTCGTAATCACGAGTGTGAGTGTGTGTATGTAGGCATGTGTGGTTGTGTCCAGGCATGAGTGTATGGGTAGTTGTGTGTATGTGTGTTTGTATGTGTCGGGGGGGGGGGTATCTGTGGGGGTGTGTATGTGTTTGTGTGTCTGTATGCGTGCGTGTAGGTGTTTGTATGCGTATATGTGTGTGTGTGTGTGAAGGTGTGTGTATATATGCGTGTGTGTGTAGGATATGGACATAACCTCGAGACGGCTTTCGCGAGAGGAGCAGCATCGTGAGGAGCCGGTCGACAGGGATGCTGCAGAGGGTGCTGGCGGGAAAAACAAAATCATAGGAAAGCCAAAAACAGTCAAGTGAGAACAATAAGCAATCGTGATTGCTCAAAAAAAAAGCGTGAATTTCACCATTTCAGAAAAGAGAGGGAGGAAAAAACCACATCAGAGCGACACCTCTGCTTTTCGCTTTGTATAAAGCTAACTCAGATCACTGAAAATTAGTCATTAACTAATGCATTCAGACTAAACCTTGCCTATTTAGTAAAGTATCATATTGACGGCCATCACAGATATCTCTCGAAACCGTCCTTCAAATTGAAATGTTCGAGATGGTTCATTGCTTAAATGTTATCAATAATAATTATGAAGGCAATAAAAAGTAACCGTAACAACCTCATCCAGCCTTAAGACTTGGAATTAATAAATAGAGGGAGCAGGTGCAATCTCTTTGGCTTAGCAAAAGCTGGTCCAAAGACCCCAAATCACGGGACTCAACAATCTCGAATGGTTGACACGTTCTGCATGAAACTAGCAAAAGAAACCTGATTTCTTCCAATGCTTTGCTTTAAAATCTATCACGTGACTTGGGGTCTTTGTTTCAAGAGAGAAAGTCTTCACTCCCTCCATTTTATCTCTTTTTAATGCATCCAGCAGCCATTAAACTGTGATCCAAATAGATATCCAAACGGATAACTGGGGGAACGCTTGTATACACACTTAAGAATTTGATAGCAATCTACGGTACTGTCTAACCACGGATTGTATGGAAAGGCATACATCCGGTTTACGCGCGGGAAGGGAAGCATCTATTAGTTTTCAGGGATGTCAGATTTTGCAGATATATGTTAGCCTCTAAATTAAGCTGAGTCTCATTTAAATGAGCGGAATACGCGCATATTTAAACGGAATTATTAAAGAGTACTTCCCGAATGAGTTCCTTGAAAACAGCGGATTTCACTTCCGATGTAAAAAGAAGACGGTCTTATCTGCAGCAAACTATCACTTTGATCACATGTGAACAACGACGAATCAGATTACGCAATCTCTGTATTTGCCGGAGCGTTTTCTGCTCATGAGGTTTGTGTCTGCATTTTAGCGTATCCTAAACTGTATAAATGTTTTAATAGTTCTTGTGTTGACGTGGTGCATAACATGCGTAATTTTGACGCACTTGTGTATGTAATTTTTTACTTTTTACTCGCACTTAATTGTTGTTTTATTCATTTATTTTCATTGTTTGTATCCACTGACACATTTTTAATCATATAGTCACTTAAATTTCAGTTCGGTTAAAAAATAACAACTTTGTTCCTTTGTTTTTCGTTTTCCGTTTTTATAAAAGAAGACATTATTTCTTGAAGAAATCAAATCAGACAGCAGTGTTTTGCGCCCGTTCAAAATGAAAAAGAAAAAAAAATATTTTGGATTTTTGCATCTTGAATTCAAATTATTTTTTTCGCAATCACGAGTGTGTGTGTGTATGTAGGCATGTGTGTTTGTGTCTAGGCATGACTGTATGGGTAGTTGTGTGTTTATATGTGGGGGGGGGGGGATCTGGCGGGGGGGGGGGTATGTGTTTGTGTGTGTGTAGGTGTATGCATGTATATATGTGTGTGTATGTATTCGTGTGTGTGTGTAGGATATGGACGCAACCTCGAGACGGCTTTCGCTAGAGGAGCAGCATCGTGAGGAGCCGGTCGACGGTGATGCTGCAGAGGGTGCTGGCGGGAAAATAAAATCATAGGAACGCCAAAAACAGTCAAATGAAAGCAATAAGCAAACGTGATTGCTGAAAAAAAAAAAAAAAAAAAGAAATGCTTATAATTTGTTTTTTACAGTGATAATCCCGTCTTGTCATTTTTAATTTTTGTATTACAATACATTGGCTTATTTTAGGGGTAATTCAGAGACTTCTGACGATCTCGAGCTGAATTTTCATTATTGAATTGGCATACCAACGAGGTACGGGGAGACATACCGTATCTCATGGTGAGCAAGGTTCAAACATTAAGGGGTAAACTCCCAGCTGGGCTGACGCCCAGCACGGGGACCTTCCCCGGCGCAATAAGTACCAAGCGCGTCCGTAGCACGTCACGACTATCGACCGCCGCACCCAGTCGTGCGGGGGGCCCGCTACGCGGACCCCACGGACGGTAAAACCTAAGGCTTACATATAAGTGGTGGGGTGTGTGCGGAGAAAAGTACATTCAGACTATACCTTGCCTATGTAACAAGTATCATAGTGACGGCCATCACAAATGTCTCTTGAACTGCTGAAACCTTCCTCCAGATTGAAATTTTCGAGACTGGTTCATTGCTTAAATAATATTAATAATAATTCTGAAGGCAGTAAAAAGTAACCGTAACAACCTCATCCAGCCTTTAAACTTGGAATAAGTAAATGGAGGGAGCAGGTGCAATCTCTTTGGCTTAGCAAAAGCTGGTCCAAAGACCCCAAATCACGTGACTCAACAATCACGAATGGTTGACACGTTCTGCGTGAAACTAGCGAAAGAAACCTGATTTCTTCCAATGCTTTGCTTTAAATTCTATCACGTGACTTGGGGGTCTGTGGTTCAAGAGAGAAAGTCTTCACTCGCTCCATTTTATCCCTTTTCAATGCATCCAGCGGCCATGAATCCGTGATCCAAATAGATCTCCAAACGGATGTCTGGGAGAGCGGCTATATACACACTTAAGATTTGGGTAGCAATCTACGGGAAAACCAACGCTTCTACGATAATAGTTTCTTCCGTATGCGACAGATGGCAGTATCTAGGCTCCTTTGACCGCCGCTTCCTATGTCTATTGTATGAATTAAAGCGTATGAATATTTTCCTACTCTCTTGTTCTAAGGGGCCATTCATGAATTATGTAAAGGTCCTGAGCGAGGGGTGGGGGTGTTGGAAAAATTTCTACATTCCTTACTTTGGGAGGAAGGGTGTCAAACCCATACATACGTAATATTTTCCAAGGCGATATTTTGTATTAAAAATCGATCGGTCAGTGGTCTGTCATGGATCATACTTCATTTGCGTCTGTAAAATAAAACACCTATTAAAATGAGTTGTTTTTACTTGTTTTACAGAGAATGAATACTGTAAAATATAATAAAAGAATCGCACTATGTATGACATGCTTTGTTTTTAATTAGTATCGCATCATAAAAAAGGAAAAAAATGTCTAAAAAACATTCAGTCTGGATTTCGACTTTTCAGCAAAAATTTCTTTACACAAAAAGGTTTTTGAAATTACGTTAATGACAATGAATTTAAAAACGGTTCCAGTGATGTAAGATTCGTATATATGAGGCAAAGAACTGTATTAAAACGTTTCTTTATGTTAGTATGTGCGGCGTATTTAACTACGCCGCGCGCAATATTTTATTATTTTGAAAAACGAATTGGAATGTTACGTAAGATCAGGAGGGGGGGAGGGGCTTGGAAAATCTTACATTCCTGCACATGTGAGCGGGGGGGGGCATAAATTGCCGAAACCATCCTTACGTAATTAATCAATGGCCCCAAAATGGCGAAAACTATCAACACAGTAGCTTACTCTTGTCTTCTGGAATATAAAATCGGATTGAAATTCACATTGGAATCGAAGGTCAACTCGCCGTTGTTGCTCAATTGCTTCACAAGTTACGCAACCACCCATATAAAGTATTACTGCTGCTATCTGTTGAATACTATCTAAACTAAATTTTGATGATTTCCGACAAAATTACTATGATAACGTAACATTCAATATTTAATTACTGTCACCTTTTTAAAGGTTTTACTCAAGCTTTAAAAGAAGCAATAAAGGAACAATTTGGAATTTAAAAAATTAAGATAGTATTAAAAATATTTTTTACTTTGCCATTATTTATGATTTTTTTCCACCAGTTTATTTTGCCATTAATATATAAATATATGGAAAAAACTCTTCGGTCTTTACGTCATCTTATATTTCACATATCATTATTCACGTTAAGTGACTCTTCCGCAAGGACATGGGAAACTAAAATAAAGAATTAGAGAGGATGTAGCAGGGCAGCGAAGTTGGAAGAAAAAGTGCCGACTTTGACTCCTGGATTTTGAAACGTCGGACTCCGGCTTTTTTTTTATTTTTTTAAATATCCCCAGAGTCATGGGAAGAGCGGAAAACCCCTAGTAGAGATTGAAATATTATATCCTTTTTTAAAAATTTTCGAGTTGTATCTGTTAGAAGTTCAATTTGAAAATCAAATTATCCGATATAGTTCAGTCATTTTATACAAAAAAAAAAAAAAAAAGAAATAACTTGAAATTTGACATCTTGAATTCAAATTATGTTTTTCGTAATCACGAGCGTGTGTGTTTGTGTAGGCGCATGTGTGTGGGTGCGTGTGTGAGTGTATGTATGCATGTGGGTGAATGAGTGTTGTGTACGCTCGTGTGCGTGTAGCATTGGCGTAGCTACAGTGTTTGCCGTCCGGGGCGGTTCTTCAAATTGCCGCCCTTTCTTTGTTGTAAGTGTTAGGTGAAGGAGGGGCACTGAATAAGGGTATCTTTGGTGATTTACTGGAATGGGGAAGGCTTGGCTTCTTTCTTTGAAATTTGTTCAGCAACAAAGTCTCTTAAGGCTGTTGTTCCAAGAGATTGGCGCCAAGGGAAAATCAATCTACTCCCGTAATCAAAATCAACAGCAATTAGCCTCCCGATCTTTGTTGCATACGACGTGATTTTCAGTCTGGAATGGATTGAGATAATATAGTAGAAAAGTTTTGCGTTTTTGAAATTTAAATTAAGTTTAAATGAAAATCTCGCTTGGCGACGGTTTCAGAATAGCAACCATACACGCACTAAAAACTGAACAACTTCGCGTCCTACTACAAATCCTGTAATAATATTGGAAAGAAAAACAGTTATCGATGATTCATAAGACTTTGAGGGTCTTAATGATTATTTTTAAATTTCATTTTCATCAATTTTTATATTTTAAAGAGTGGATGTTTTAAAAACTTGTTCAATTTACGGACATTTAGTTCCAATCTTCTCATGCAGGTGTCGCTAAAGTAAGAAATCTGAAAAATACCAGTCTCTTCCACTTTTCCTAATTAACTCTGCCATAAATCACTTTAGCTTTCCCAACTTTTTCCCAACGCGAGCCACTTGCTAGCTCCTCCTTTCTTCAAAGTCTGATAACGATGTTTCCCGGGGGCCCAGGGAATCGACTCCCCATCGAGAAGTGGTTGAATGCGTTCCTTTTGCTAATTTCAGCTTTTCACATTTCGCAATTTTTAATTTCGTCGGTCTGTATTTTCTTGTTGTGAATGCCATTCTTTAATAAAATGAAAAAATAAAAAATAAATAAATAAATAAATAAAAGTGATTTTTTGTTTATTTTGAAACGAAAAACGTTTTTTTATTGTTATTATTATTTATGAGATAAATGAAAAATCATAGTGTATTCGACTATGTGTGAGCAAAAATTTTTAATTTACCTAAATTTGTCACGTTTGCTGTAATTGTATAGTTTGGTTTGAAGTTACCGGTTTACTAACGACTGCTTCGGTTTAGTCACTTAATAAAGGGCTTTTTCTCTGGAAAAAGCAGACTCCATCAAATATCTGTTGTTCGATACGATCGACACTCAGAATAATTTCTGAAATTTCAACTTTTCATCATAGTTTTCCTAAACATTCTTGACTCAATATCTCCATGAGAAATAGTATATGATTTACACAAACACAAACATCGTATATGGGCAATAAAAGAGAAAAACGAAAGGTGAAAAAACGTGCAGACCAACTCCAGGAAGCTTTCCTGTTTTGAAAGTTTTAGGGTTGTGACTATTTTTCAAGAAAATGAGAAATCTCCTTTCAATAATGCTTTGGAAAAGGATTTGATATTGATACTGTTAAATTTAATCTTGTCTCCCTTTTCATTTTCTTTTTGATTTTTCCTCATGCAAATTGATCACCAACTTGATTTCTTCTAAATATTTAACATTTATGACTCCTTTTTGTTCAGTATTTCCGTAATAAATACCTACTCAGCATATAACTGTAAATTTTAGTTCTTGCATTTAAAATCCAGTGCAGATTTTCGTGGATGATATTCTTATTTATTTACTAAATCTACATGGGCATTGGCGGATTCAGGGGTGGGGCAAGGGGCTAAAACCTTCTACCTCCTCACACGTACACCAGATCTGAATTTGTACCAGGTAATAAATAATGGTTTGTATATGGTGGGGGGGGGCGGGGGAAGCTTCTCGTATGTAGTGAAAACTTACAAGAGACTAAACAGTCATCTGCAATGGTACGGAAAGGCTTGGAGGAAGTAATTTATTTCTGCGATCGAGATAATTTTATCTCAAGTTATTACCTTCAATAAAAATTAATTAAATCAATGAAATATAGATTAGTTTGTTCCCAGGATGAGGGGGCAATATCCCCCCACGCCACTCCCGCCGCCATTTAAGAGGTCAGAACTTACACAAGATTAGACTGAAATTCTGGAGATTCTAATTACTGCAATACTTTTACGAATTTAAGTCTCTACTCAGAGAAATATATAAATATATACGCTATGTTTAGCGACATATTAATGTTGGAGGGGTAGAGGTTGGAGGAATGTAGCCCCTTCTCCAACTTGATAAAATTTAAAACAGATTCAGTTGTGATTTGAAATGACACGGAAAAGATTAGTTTACCACTTTTATCGGCTGACTTTTCATCCTAAAGGTTCACACATTGAAACTAGAAATGGGATTTCTTCGAACCATGCGCTACGTAAGTTAGTTCTTTTTAGAATTGCCTCTAAGGGATTGTACACAATGCATTGTGTAGTTTATGCAGTAAATATGCATCACACCGTGTGATGCATCTTTTCACACCTCTCAAGATAAATATATACATATCATACAAAGGGGAAATGTTACATTTAACCAGAAAATAAAACAAAATAATACACGAGATTTATTCACTTCAATAAAAAACGGTTCATCGGATACAAAGTAAATAGAAAAATATCATAATTATGAAATGGACTTACTTAATATTGGCAATTGTTTCACATACAATTTGAAGAGCAGAAAATGTTTCACTAAACTGGAATTGATAATTAAATGTTGCCCGTAATTCATTCACTTCAATAAAAAAACGGTTCAACGGATACAAAATAAATATAAAATCAGAAACATAACTAACTTATTATTGACAATTTTTTACATGCAATTTGATGACTAATGATAATGAAAAATTTTACGGTGACTATAAATAAACATTCACACTCGAAATAAACGGCTACATTTTGTTTATGAGCGCCTGAGAGGGATTGTACGCGAGGAACTGCAGTTTATGCAGTCAATATGCATCACAGCTCAGAAGATGAATATACACATTAGGGTGGAGTGAAAAAAACGAAATTGAGAAATATGTTTAGTCTGTATGTGGAAAAGTTGCCTCTTATCAAGCCTATTTATCATGCCAAATTTCAGCCAAATCAAATATCTTTAGCTGCCCATTTGAGGCTCTATTTTAAATATTTGCCCCATTTTTCACCAAACTCGCGAAAATGAGCAGATAAAATATAATTATTTCCCATTTGAATCTACGAATGGTTGAAATTAAACTCTGGAGAATAAAATACTTAATGAATAGTTTGAAGTTGAATATAGTTGAATGACCTATGTAATTGTGAAATGGCCTTCAAATATGCATCTAAGAGCGCACATCGCATATACTGTCTCAGCTCTGATTTGTCCTTTCTTTGTGTTCACCGCTATTGACTGGGTTCTTTGTTCTAGTTTGTTGTCTTTTGTTTTTAAAATGTTATTTTTAGTTTGATATATTTCAAGCTATTAAGTTATAACTTCAAATGTAAATGAAAAGGTTTTTTTGACATATAAACAATTTGAAAAAAAAAAAAAAAAAACACACTCACACACACACACAATTACAAGTCAAGACTTTTTTTCACCAAAGTAAACGAGATAAGCGTCAATTTTTATAAGTGCAGCTGAACTCCATTGAAATTTATTGAAGTAATCTTGAATTCTTAAACATAGTTTTCTAGTTTAGCCATTTTCCCCCTTTAGAGCTCTTGAGGGCTCAGCTCTCTCACGCGTTTGCGATTGTTGGCCGGCATTGACCAATATAATGTTTTCTTGACGTTATTCTATTCTATTCTATACGTTATTCTATTACACTGTAAAAGTATTCACTTCCAATAATACACGATGAATTACGTTTAATATATAGTAGAGTATACTCTAATAACATTCCATTGAAACTTCCACGTTTTCGGTCGGCTTTTTTTTGAAATCTATAAACGAAAAGATCTATTAGCTGTCGTTATAGCCTTCTGCAATGACTGTATTCTTTCTTAACTCTGTATTATTACTTCAAATGTAAACGAAGACATTGTTTTTACATGTAAACAACTTGAAAGGAAAAAAAAAAGATTTCAGTAATTTTTTCCATTTATTATTTTTTAAATTATGTACCTGAAATATTTCTTCTTTTTATAGCTTATGAGATTAATTATTAACGTTTGTGCCCTGCTAAGTGCCTTATTTCTGGCCGATTTGAAGCTTTTCATTGACACCCAAGCAGTTTCAGAATTTGTTTGTATCCAAGACCATAGGTTCGTGTGTGTGAGGGGGGGGGGTTCAATTTTCAGCATGAATCCCTTTCCCTAATGAGGTGGTCTGTGTCTGCTCCTGTGCCATAGATCAGCCTCAATTGTTATAAATGCTGCTTTAAAAGCTGCTCAAAATGAAGAAATTGGATATTTGTTCTGAAAATTACGGTACATAAAGAAAGGACAATATATTTTATAACAAAACTAGCATTGGAACATATATATATTTTTTTGGCAATAATTTTGTACCTCCTGAAAAGGGTGGAAATTTTTCCCTTCTTTTTTTCATGCGGCAAAGTGAGAAACAAAATCTTTTTATAATGAAATATTTTCTATTCGTTTTTGAGACATATTTTTTATCAGATAAATGAGTAAACAAAAGAATGATTGAATAAATAAAAAGGAAATGAAACAATAAACTAATAGATAAATAAATTAATTAATGTGTGAGAAAAGACAAATGAGTGAATAAAATAATGAAAGAATAAGAGAATAAGAAAAGAAATAATAAATAAGGGAATTAATAAATCGTCACCTCTAAGCAGCAGTAGGATATCTTGGTTTTATTCTTGGCATTAGACGTCTTAGCGCTGAGGCGACGAAATGAAGGTTTGCAAATGAAATAACTAATACATGAGTATGTAAGTGAATTGTTTAAAGAATGAATTAGTAAATGAAATGAACTATTTCACTTCGCCCCATCCACTTTGCCTGGCATGCACTTGACTACCAGTGCAAAGCATTTAAAATGCAAATAAGTTTATCTTAAACAAATAAATACTGCACTGAATATTAGTGTCTCATTTAATATTTAAAATTTTAATATCAAGCATTTTATCATTAAATAATAATAAAAATTATTTTTGACTTACATCAAAATATTAGAAAATGAGCATCAATTTTTGAAAATTGCTTGTATTATATTCTTTGATTTTCAGAGGTAATTTTTTCTCTAGTGGAAAATAGACTATACTCAAGGTGCACGTTGTAAAATTTGGGAAGGCAAGGCGGGTCAACAATCTAACAATATTTCAGTTCAAAATGCTATTTGTTAGCACTCCCCCCATAAATTTGACTGGAAGTTAAACACTCTAAAAACTGTTATATTTAACCAAATTCAAAAGCGATAATTTTTTTTTTGGGGGGGGGGATGGGCAACCCTGTTCAGATGGGTGAGTGCTATCATCTAGTAGTACAAGGAAAGTCAGTTTCTACAGGCGGTTAATTTTAAATTCGAATGTAACAACTTACCCCGGTCTCCCCTACTGCTCTTGGGAAAGTTATCAAGCGATTCACATAAGAACAATTTAAATAATATTTACAATATGTATATTTATTTGCAATTATCAATTAAGAGAGCTTAGGTTTTTTTTTTCATGGCCCTATAGTTTCATAAAACATGTTTTCTATCATTCTTTGAAGTTTTAAAACATTTCCTTGTAATGGCAACGCAGATGAATTACTGAAAAGTGATACAGACTTGAGTCAGACCTGTAAGGGAAAATATAATGATAGAAAACGGGGAGATAAAGAGTAACCGAGATTTTTCTCGAATGCTAAGCATGTTAGTATGTTTCACATAAGACAGCATCTTTATCTTCAGAAAAAAAAAAACTTTTTTGTTGTTTCATTGTTTGCTCAAAAATACTTTTTTAAAAATCTTATTTGTTTGAAAAAAAGCTAATTTCCATACGTGAATTTGATTGGAAAACATGTTTTATATCTCAATTTATGTAAAAGGTATCACTGTATTTAAATTTACAGAGTAAAAAAAGAAAAAAAAAGATATTTAAAAACAAAGGAAAACCATAAAACGGGGAGATAAAGAGTAACCGAGATTTTTCTCGAATGCTAAGCATGTTAGTATGTTTTACATAAGACAGCATCTTTTTTTTTTTTTTTTTTTTCAAAAAAAAAACTTTTTTGTTGTTTCATTGTTTGCTCAAGAAGACATTTTGAATTTAGAAGAAAAAAAAGAGAAAAAAAGAACACGATTACATTCCGAATGAATTCTGTTACTTTTTGAAAAAAAGTTACTTTTACATGCTCTTTTGATCAAAACTGTGTTTTGATCAAACCTAGCTTAATTATTTAATATCTATATCGTTGAATCTTTGATGAACACTGAAATTCAATGTCTTGTGCGTTAACCATTTTTGTTGTCATCTTTATTTATAGCAGCATCTTTAGTCTTTTTTTTTTTTTTTTTTTTTTCAATCTACGAATCAACGATTTGAATAATTTACTCTGTTATTACGTTCACTATCTTGTGTTCTTACCACTCCTCACTGTTCAATGGTATTTCATTAGTAAATTGTAACTGGATTATTTTGCAAAAGTTTCCGCTTTTGAAAACTGCCCATTTGAAAAAAAACATATCATGTTTAAAAAAATTTTGATGACTTTTTTGTTTTTCGGGTTTTAATGTTTATTAACATGTTTCCATTTAGCATGTTTCCTTTACTTAAAAGCAGTTAGCCTTTTTCGCTCGTCATTCATTTTTATTTACCTCCGAGACTTAATATTAAGAGAAAACAATTTTAAATATTAATAATGTAAAAAAGAAAATAAACGTCAGTCACTCAAGAAACCAGCCCTGAATAAACCTAAGTATAACACTAAAATCATAGCCAAACTCCAATCTTGTTGCGACTTCTGGATAAACGCAACGACACTTTCTGAAATTGACACCAGCTTTTCGTCTTCACTTACTATTTTACGCTGATCAATTACCATGATTGAAAAACATTTGATTTTCATATGTGAAAGTAATCATTATTAAATGATAAGAAAAAAAAATGTATCTTTGAAAAATGAAAAAATGCTAATATTTTACTTTTAAGAGCAAATAAAGAATAAAAAAATGTGTGGTTAAAGAAAAATTTGCCGCCCTAGGCAAGCTGCCTACTCTGCCTATTGGGAAATTGGGCCCTGGTGTCAATACCTTTCAGAAAAACTAATTCCTATAACTGCATCACAAAAATCGCTCAGAAGCTAAAATTTGACCATTTGCTCCTCTAGAGAAATGTTGAAAGAGCAAACCGGTCTTCGTCTTTGCATTTGCCTGAAGGGAGAGGGGTTCGCTTCCCGTGACAGCTATTAACGCCTAATTACTTCCCTCTGTGTAAAGCTGTTTAGAGAGGGACCTTTATTTTCTCCCCCTTTAAAGACCGAGTGAAATTCTGCGCCATCTACATTTGAAAGTTGGCAAATGAAGGTAGGAAACTCTCCCTTAAACGCAATTCTAGGCTATCTTTGGTGACATTAAAGGGTTCCCTAACACCTAAAGGCACAAAAAATGGTGTGAAGTCAGGCGGCCCTCTAATGGAATCTTTTCGTAATTGACGCCCGACTTTTGGCTTTGTTTGATATAATGATTGTAATGTTAGGAGCAAAAAGGGATCCAAGGTGGTTTCCCTCCCAAAATCTTTATTTGACCTGAAGTTCATTTTAGGCTATCTTTGAGAAGGAAAAATTAGCGAACTCTCCCACCCACACACAGGCAAATTTCTGTAAGCGAAATTTTGGGCTATCTTTGGGGACGTTAGGGAAAAATCTGGGGATTTCGACTTTTCTTCCTCGGAAAATGTTCAAAGTTGAAGTTTTCAAAAGCAGTTTTAATCTTAGATGGGGGGGGGGGTGTAATTAAGGTATCTTTCTTGAATAAATTCCAACTTTACTTTTGTCCTAAATACGTATTTTAAGCTATTTTTGATCACGTTAGGATCAAAAAATAGGCTTAGATCGAGCACAGCCAAAGTTCAAATGCTGTTTTCTAAAATTGATATTGAAGTACCAAAGTTTTAAAAATGTAATTTTAGACTTTAAGAGAGGAAGAGTAGTTATCTCTAGGAAAGTTTTCGGAATAAAGTTTTAAATATGTACTTTTTGGCTGTGTTTGCTATTTTAGAGGAAAAGAAAGGTTTCGGGGTTCTACCCAGAAATGTTTAAACATTGAGTTCTAAAACTGTATTTCTAAGCTATCTTTGGTGATATCAGGAAAAGAGAAGAAAGATTCGAGAGCTCTCCCTCCTAAAAACATTTTGAAGCTATCTTTCACGCTGTTAGACTACAGAGTGGAGTTAAGGAGAAGTTCCCAACCGGAATTATTTGAAGCTGAATACGCTATAAAAAAAGTTTTAGATTATGCTTGGCTAAACCAGATGTTGAAAAATGAAATTCGCTTACCTTTCACAAGGAATAGACGAACATGTGATCCAAAGTTGTCGGACAGATTTTCTACTCTCAAGAGCGAGAAAACAGAAATCCCTTTTACTTATTTTGAGATAGTAATGAAAGTGAATGAATAAGTTTCTTGTAATGAATGAGAAATCAAAGTAAACCCTGCAACACAAAAAGCCACCCCTATGATTAGGAACAAATTGCTTCGTGTACCATTTTTCACTCCACCCCTCCCTTTCTTACTCTTGTCACCATTTTCTTGAAGTTAAAAAAAAAAAAAGGTTTTGTTTCACGAGGAGGTTTTCAAGAAATTCTTTTAAAATACAGTGTTATCTCTTTCTTGTAACGAAAATTGGAAAACTTCATTGTTTTCTTTTTCTTGGAGTAAACTTTTACAGTTTAAAAAAATATTGATCCCCATGACTGTCCACTGCCGCTCCTCAGAAATGAAACAACGAATTATACTGATATGCTATCAAGAAAGACCTTTGAAAGTTGTTTAAAGAAATCAGAAAATATTGTATATAAGCAATTTTAATCTGGTAGTGACACAAAAGTCTTACGATTCGAATATTTTCTTTTTTCCTGCAGTAACAGATTAAAATCAAAATCTCTTTGTTTGAAAAATACGTTTTTTTCCCACATCAAAAGGGTTAATTTGCCGCCCCTCGAAAAGTGCCGCCCGGGGCGGACCGCCCCTCCGCCCCTCCCTAGCTACGCCACTGGCGTGTAGGCGTTCGTGTGTATGTAGGCATTTGTGTGTGTAGGTGTGTGTGTGTTTGTGTGTGGGGGTATGTGTTTGTGTGTAGGGGTTATGTGTATGTGTGTGTAGGCATGTGTGTTTGTGTCTGTGTGCTGGCATAAGTGTGTGGGTAGCTGTGTGTATGAATGTGTGAGAGGGGGGAGTATGTGTATGTGTGTGTAGGCATATGTGTTTGTGTCTGTGTGCATGCATGAATGTGTGGGTAGTTGTGTGTATGTGTGTGTGTATGTTTTTGTGTGTGTATGTGTGGGTGTCTGTATGTATGCGTGTGTCTACGTGTGTGTATGTGTTTGTGAATGTGTGTATAGGTGTATGTGTGTGTAGGTGTACGTGTGTGTAGGTGTGTGT
Source organism: Uloborus diversus (assembly GCF_026930045.1). Lineage (NCBI taxonomy): Eukaryota > Metazoa > Arthropoda > Arachnida > Araneae > Uloboridae > Uloborus > Uloborus diversus. Next base: position 13,456,113 of record NC_072739.1, read on the forward strand.
GTGAGCATGTGTTTGTGTGTGTGTGCATGTGTGTGTGTAGTTGTGTATGTATGCGCATGTGTGTAGGACATGGATGAAACCTGGAGAAGGCTTTCGCTATAGGAGCAGCATCGTAAGGAGCCCGTCGACGGTGATTGTGTGGAGGGTGGCGGTGGGAAAAATCAAAAGACGCCAAAAACAGTCAAATGAGAACAATAAGCAATCGTGATTGCTCAAAAAAAAATTTTTATTTGAATTTTTGGCATCTTGAATTCAAATTATGTTTTTCGCAATCATGAGCGTGTGTACGCGCGTGTGTGTTTGTGTAGGCGCATGTGTGTGGGTGCGTGTGTAAGTGTATGTATGCATGTGTGTGAGTGAGTGTTGTGTACGCGCGTGTGCGTGTAGGCGTTCGTGTGTGCGTGTATGTAGGCATGTGTGTATGTGTGTGTAGGAGTGTGGGTAGGTGTGTGTGTGTGTGTGTGTGTAGGTGTGTGTATGTAGGTGTATGTATGCGTGTGTGTGTAAGATCTTGACGTAATCTGGTGAGCAGCATCGGGAGGAGCCGGTCGACGGTGATGCTGCAGAGGGTGCTGACGGGAAAATAGAATCAGCGTAACATCAAAAAACAGTCATGTGAGACAATAAGCAATCGTGATTGCTGAAAAAAAATAACTAAAATGGCAAAGTACGATGTACTAATCAAAATGTGAGTACCACTTTTAAAGCACATTAAGTTTAAAACAAATTAAGCTCAAGTGGCGTTTTGTACTATCAATAGTTTGGAGATATCGTACTTCAAAAATTGGACATTTTTGACGAAAAATAAAAAATTATGCTTCGATCACATTTCACGCCAAATATGGACTGAAATTCCCATTGTTATGGAGAAAAACTGAATATACTGTTACAGTAAATTTAATTGACTTTTATTTAACCCAAAAACGAAGTCTATACATTCAATAGTTTCTTTACAATCGCAAAACAAACAACTTATCGGAAAATTTGATTTTTGAAGAAATGAGACAAAACACTTTTCAACACAATATGGAAGATCCTATTCTAAAAAAATGGGGGGCGGAGCGGGGGCGGTAAAGAATGATATAATAAGACTCTAATGTATGCTTATATAAGTATGTGTGCTGGCAAAACACGGCGGTTATATAATAAAAAATAGGTCTTAAATATCTTAATAATTGACAGCTCTATGCAAGTAAAGCAAGCATTCCTTCCCCTACTTTTCTATAGGGGAGCGACGGGCTTGTTGTAACAATTTTTACAAATGGTGTCATGTCTTGAGATGTATTGGTTAAATTATCACTAACTATGAATTTTGATTTGTACTCTGACTATTCTTCTATGAAGTCTAATTGGGAAAACATCACATCTATAGGTATGTCTTTCAGGAAAAGAAAAATTTCTAAAAAGAAGGGAAGAAGTTACAACAACTTGGGGTTTGTTGTAACATCTATTGAGGCAAAAAGTAACAATAATAAAAAACATGAATTTTACACCATTAATCATTTATTCTCTTCACATTTTGCTTTGTTTTCAGCAAATAATTATGTATTTAACGAAAATAATAAGATACTTCTATTAAATGCATGTACTATTAAATAATTAACTGAAATACACATTTTTTTTAGGTAATCAACAACTTAAATATTTTAGTTTTAAACTATTAATCCTTTTTTGTGTTAAAATTCTACCATAGGTACTTATATACAAACTAGGCACTTCGAAATCACAGTAAGTTAAATTATAAACCTCCAAATTAAGTATTTTAATTAGCTCTTAGTTCTTACATCTTATAATAATCAGTCTGTTCATAAGTCTATTTATCAATGAATTTAGTCTTCATCTGAGTTACAGTTAATACAAACAAAAGAAACAGTATCTCCTCCGACACATCCTACATGTGTCAACATCTTACATACAATACATTCAACCGAATCACCTTTTGAATGACGGTACCCTTCGCTGCAAACTAGACAATACCACTCTTCAGATTCAGATTCCGAATTTAAAACCCTTTTCTTTACTCTTTCTATTCCATCTTTATTGTTTGCAGATTTTTTACCTTTGCTTTTTCCCTTTACTTTTTCTTTATCTTTATCATCTTTTTTCTGCTTTCTTTTAAATCGTTTCTTCATATTCCATTCTCAAAGCTTCTTTTTCAGATTTGTCTGTCAAAACAGTGGACTTCCTTTTACGCCTGTTATTTATATTTGTTTTCCTTGATGGTGCTTTTGGTAATGGTCTCATTTTATATGGGGAAAACTTGTTTAGACTAGAGCAACTCGGAGTTGGTTCGTTTGAAGTTTCGAGATTCAACAATAAATTCTCAATCACATTTAGAGAATTTTCTGATTGTTCAGTGGGATCTGGACGATCAGTGACAAAAGAGGGCGCAAAGTCACTGTCTTGGAAAATATCTACATTTAAAGGCCAAACAACGGAAGCTTTAAATCCCTTATTACATTACAAATAACATACAACAATATGGGGCAAGTTGTAACATGTTACAACATACCCCGAGATTTTGTTACAATTAACCCCAAATCATAGTTTTTCATATTTAACGTGTTAACTATTCAAACAACTTTGTAATCTTGAAAACTATGATAATACATCATACATAGATAAATGTTAATCTATATATATAAAAATGAATTTTTGTCTGTATGTCATCCATGAACTCAAAAACTACCCGGCAGATTTGGCTGAAACTTTCACCGTTTGTTATTTTTGGTACTGGGAATGTTTATAGACCAGTTCGAAAAAAATCCGATCGATACTTCCTTTTTTATTCAATTTAAGTCACAATCCATTGGATAAATACGAATAAAATTATCGGCCGCAGAAATTAATTCGCGTGAAAGATCTCAATGATAAGAAGTTAGCTGTTGCCATTTTTCTTGAGTTTGAACAAATAAGTTCTTTCTTTATTGTTTTATGGCTTTTCATGCAACGGGGGGATTTAAAACTTTTTCTATTTGATATTTTTAGCGATTGATTGATCTTGCAAACTGCGTGAGTACAAAATTTGAGTATAGTCACGGCTTCACTTGATACCTGGGCCGATTATTACGAAAATTGCTATATATATATGTATTTTTCCACGGAGAAGGTGCATAATATGCTCATTGAAGCCACTCGCCACCAGGTGGCACTGCAGAGTAGCAACTTCTGCCCCGTTCAACCGATTGTCATGAAAATCAGTATAATGATGTATTTTTTTGTTGGCGTAGCAACGCGCGTCGGGTACAGCTAATACGAAATAAAATATTGAAAGCTCTATTTAGTCAAAAATAATAAAGCTAACCAAAAATGTACGAAGGTCAAGAAATACGTTACCTGCCAATAACGGAGGGCTCGCACACACCCACTCACTGCGTCGCCCGGCGGGACACTGGCGGTGATGACGTGACGTGGTACATTATAACAGTAAGAATGAGTCAAAAAAATAGGTTAATAAAGTTCAAATTCTTAGTGAAAAAGCACTGTTACTACTTACCCCTGTTACATCAAGCCCCTAGCTCCCTTACGTATCTATACCTTTAACATTGATGAGTTTTCGGCAGTATTTCATTTTTCAACTGGAAAGTTACCTACCGAGTTTTATTTTGAATGCTGAATGATTTTGGCATCAGACGAATTTGTAATAAGATTCAATTATCCTAAGACGGGCGAGCACAGAAGCAAAGAATAAACGAAAATAACAGTTCACTCATTCTTTTTGCAACAGCAAATGAAACTGTCCAGATTCATCATATCAAACGTAAAGCTTCAGTGGGAAACCTAGAATGAATAATGTACGCCCAGTTCACTTAAAGTGCAATATTGTCGAATGCTAATACTTAGTGAAAAATCATTCAAGCAGAAAGTACAGAAAATAGGGATGCACCTAGAAACATTAACCAAAATTTTCCTTTTTTTCACTTACCAGGTCTCGATTTTTGCGCAAAAAATGCTTTCCTTTATTTACAAGAGATGTGAAAAATCGAATGAATTCAAAGGATTTTTATGTACACTATAAGAAACTTCACAGTTCTGTGAATCAATAAAATTTTGCCTAGTTTGTTAACATGCTTGTGTTATGAATGAACTGGTTCTAATGAAACGAAAGGAGAGTCTGAAATAATTAAATTGATAGTTGTAACGTATGAAACAATTCAGCTGTATGCTTTTTTGGTACACAGCTGAATTGGAGCTGCATTGGAGATCTGGAATGACTCTGGGAAGTTTTTACTGTCTTTGGATACATCAGAACGGCTGCGGGCTAGCGCAATATGATTATATTTGACTTCTCAACTTCAGAGTACTCCTGGGGATACGCTTTTCCAAAACGTGTAATAAACGACACCTCAACGACGAGTTGCTGCTTAGGTTTGGACTTGAGGACATTGAAGATAAAAACAACTAGAGAAACTGATTGATAAATTATCCGAACCACCATCGAAAAAAGTACATCTCAACAGATCGTAATCGATGATGAAGAGGGTGTGAATCTACTTTTTTTTTTTTACTGTTTTTGTCTCAAACGTTCAAAATAGTTATTTCCAGAAAAGTGCCTAGGTCCAGTTAGCTTCTATTCAGTTTTATACTTTTTATTTCAACCGAGGAAAAATGGAATAACTCTTAGATTCGTACTTTTTCTTCACGCAGTTTGTGAATGTGATACCAAATCTTTCCATGTCAGAGTAGGAAAAGCAAAACTGCGAGGTGTTTTTCGAACGAACTGGTACAAGATTGACCAGGTCACCGTAGCTTTCCTTCCTGAAGTGAGTTCCGAAGCTATAGTCGAAGCTGTAGAGCTGGTTGCTCTGTATAGAAATGAGGCATCCCCCCGATATTCTGCGTTAGTATTCAGTTCCACCTGTTCCTCTAAGCAGCATGTAATGTAACTGAACCGTATTTGTTAGTCTTCAAACAAAAGAGTCGTTTCGTTCCATTTGTATCGCAGGTACCGACAAGTAAACAAATAGTTGACAGAGGGGAAGGACGCCTCAGAGCGGAGTTGGTCGAAGACCAACATAAATTTTGAAATTGGTTCGCCACCAATCACTGCAATAAACGATCCAGCCTCACCCGTCCTTTCCAGGTTTTTCTCATTGTAGTGCAAGAAAGGATATATGGGAGTATGCTGTTGTTGCAGAACTGATCTTATAGCTGCTCAGCTTTGTGCTCAGCATGATTTTACAAGTCTTGTAACTTTTTTCCCTTTCGAGAGAGAAACTCAATGTTCGACCATTCGCAACTCCAATAAACTATAGGGGGCGCAGCATCCACTGTATAATGGCGGATGAAAAAGGTAAAACAAACAAATGCCGTAACTTCTAACTTGCTTTGCCTCTTAGTGAATGAAAGTAATTTTTCATCGTGTTTGTGGGAAACTTTCTTTTCTATTCTTCTGAAATTACATTACATCATGAACTGTCTGAAGCCTGTAATTTACCCCAAAGAAAACACGTGGAATAGAATGTTTTACCTTTTTCTTTAGTATTATTAATCTCCGCAAGGTAGCTTATTCGAGCTCTGGAGTTGCGAATAGGTCGAGATGGATCTGGAGTAAAAAATATCGCTTTTTACAATGGTATCAAAAAGGAAATTCAAATGGTATCAAAAGAAAGGAGAGTTCCTTCACTTTTTATTGATAGATTTAATGAAGAAAGTAGTGCCTAAATTTCAGCTAAGCATAAAAAAAATTGGAGCTAAAAACACAAATAACTCCCGTCGTAATTAAGTTAGAGCATTGAAACAAATTGCGTAGAACGCGGAAAATTCTACCCTTTCCTGCGATATTTAATATTAATATATGCAAGCACTTTTCACCCCCATATTCGGAACTTTATGCAAAAATTAGGCCTAAATTGGAATTTTAAAAAAGAACTATTCATCGATTTTTTTCGAACTGGTCTGCAAACCTTTCCGGTGCTAAAAGAGAGATACTGTGAGAATTTAAGCGAAATCGGCCGGGTAGTTCTCGCGTTTTTCACGTTCACACAAACAGACCTTTTTTTGGAGACTTCACCTTGTATTATGCAGAGATTTTACTGCACATTTAAAGGAGGTGTTAAAGGCGCAATAGTCAAGATTTCGACAAAAAGCGTTTTATTCCCACAATATCGGTAAGACTGCAATACATTTTCTCTTTGGATATTATTTCGTTATAGGTGCGTCGTTTGGCTTGATGAATTTTCTCTCTACCTTGGCGAAAACCAAAAAATTGTACTTACATCATCGTCGGCGGAAATTAAAAAATAAAGCTTACATAGTCATTATGTTTGCTTCTTTTTCTAATTTTACAAAATTTACACACTTTCCAATTTTATTTATGACTTGGTTATTTTATTCATCTGATTATGTCACATAATAATGGAGAATTGAAATTGATTTAGCGACATATTTTAACGAGATTTTTCATATTATTTTAATCGCTCGTTTTTTTTATTTAGCGAATTATTTTACTTTGTTTTGTTTAAAAATCAACGGAAAGGACAAAATAACATATTTTTTCGACAAATAAATAAATTAGATCATCGAAAAGCATTTAAAGTTTTATTACATACTAGCCGCCTGCGGCGACCAGCTGTTCGACTTCTTATGCCATTCGCTTTCTATGCAAACAGCCACCTACGGCGGCTGTTCATTTACTTTTGTAGTTCAAGTTTGCCGTCTTCGGCGGATGTTCAAATCAATTTGGCAGCAGTATTTATCAATCCATCTCTATTTTTCTTTGTGCCATTCACATTTTTGCGCCAAGATTGCCGCCTTGGGAGGCTATCTACCTTTACGATCTATCTCTTAATTATCTTATCCATCTCTATTAATTTTAACCTCCCCGCCCATTTCCTAATAAAAACAAATATTACTTAAAAAACAGCTTTTTTATATTTAAGTAGAGCAAAAAAAAAGTTATCTCCGAAATTCCCCGTAGTAATGCAAAATGTAGCGTTTGACAAAGAAAAAAATATCTCGCTGTTTTTATTGAATTAAATGCGCACAACTACGAAATGTAACGTAATACAGATATAGCAAAATGTCCAGCTTTGGAGGGGGGGATGAAAAGAAATAAATGCAATCCCTAAATAAAACAAAAAGAAAAAAGGAAAGAAAAAAAAGCAAGCGCTGCCGGGAAAACACGTGGTCATCACGTCATAAAATGTAGAAGTAAGCTATATAGTAAAAAAAAATATATATTAATATTGTTTGAGATTAAGATTCTATCGTAAATATCGAATCGAAATCCAAGTAGTGACGTCAGAGGCATAAAAGATTGAAGAACGTTTTTTTCTACCGAACTTGTCGTTTACCATTTTACTTCAAGTTTGCCGCCTTCGGCGGCTGTCCAGATAAATTTCGCAGCAGTATTAATCAATCCATCTCTATCTTTTTTTGTGCCATTCACATTTTGCGCCAAGATTGCCGCCTTGGGCGGCTATCTACATTTACGATCTATCTCTAAATGATCTTATCCATCTCTATTTATTTTAACCTCCCCGCTCATTTCCTAACAAAAACAAAGATCACTCAAAAAACCGCGTTTTTTATTTAAGTAAAGCAAAAAGTTGTCTCCAAAATTCCCCGTAGTGTGCAAAAAGTAGCGTTTGACAAAGAAAAAAAAATGTCGCTGTTTTTATTGAATTAAATGCGCACAACTATGAAATGTAACGTAATACAGATATAGCAAAATGTCCAGCTTGGGGGGGGGGGGGATGGAAAAAGAAATAAATGCAATCCCTAAATAAAACAAAAAAAAAGGAAAGAAAAAAAGCAAGTGCTACCGGAAAATTACGTGGTCATCACGTCATAAAATGTAGAAGTAAGCTATATAGTATTAAAAAAATATATTAATATTGTTTGAGATTAAGATTCTATCGTAAATATCGAATCGAAATCCAAGTAGTGACGTCAGAGGCATAAAAGATTGAAGAACGTTTTTTTCGACCGATGCGTGGAAAGACAGGATGTGTTCAGCATTAAAAAAAATTGTCAAGAACTTTTTTCTTCTGAAGAGGGCGAAATGTTTTTATTATTACCAACTTAAATTTTAGAAATGAGGTTTTGATATTTCTCTCAGGATGATATTAGAAAAAAAAAAAAACCAGGAAAAAAATGCAAATAAAAGGTTTTTCAAAATCTCATTAAAAATACAAAAAATGCTCTTGGTTCTGGATCTGTGAGGTAAAAAGTACTAAGAAGGGCAAAAAAACACATAAAACATTAAATAACTTTTTTCTAATTAAAATTTTGAAAATCGAAGCCCAAGGTGCACATCTTCGGCAAAAAATGTACCTGTATACCAAATTTCATCTTTCTAAGCCTTACCATTTTCCCTTGGAAGCGCGCCACACACACACACATACACCCACAAGCATAGATAGTTATTACCTATATATTTATTAAAAGTTAAAATTATCCTCCCAGTAAATGAAACCATCCACGAAACGACATTAAAAGTTTCAGTAAAATATAAAAAGAAAGAAAATTAATTTGAATTCTAAAATTTTGAATTCAAATTATGTTTTTCGCAATCACGAACTGAGACAGGACCCTACTCATTGGAGTTATTGTTTCTAGAAACGGCTCCGGTCCCCCCCAAGTCTGCCTCTCCTCCTGGGCGGTTACTTGTGCATAGTTGTGTGTGTGCGTAGACTTGTGTGTATGAACGTAGGTGTGTGTGTGTGTATGTGTGTGAAGTCGTGTGTGTGTGTATGTGTGTGTGTGTGAACGTGCGTGTGTGTAGGACATGGACGCCTCCAACCAGGAGAAGCGGATAGCTTAAAACCGGAGCAGCCGCGCCGCCAGCAGAGGACGGTGGGCGGTGCTGCTGCAAAGGCTTCTGGTCCAAGTTGAAAAAGGCACGGACACCAAAAACGGTCAAATGAGAACAATAAGCAATAGTGATTGCTCAAAAAATCCACTAAACAAATTATATTTGACAACAATAAAAGCTTCAATTTATTGGAACCAAAAAAAAAAAACAAATACGAGGAGGACAAATAAAATAAAAAATAATCGCCTAGATTTGAAATGCATCGTGACGCACATATATGTAATCCTTTGGCGTTACAAAATTTAACAGCATTGTATTTCTTGCCTTTTAATGTTCCCATTAAAATCATAGGGGAATTATCTCCTCGCGGAACATGCGAAACTGGCGAAAACTTTTTCTATTGCTAAAATTGCTGCAGAAAATGTTTGTCCTTCTTACATTTTGATGGAATTTTTATTGTTTTTTAATTAATTGATATATTTATTTGGCGAATTATTTTAATTGATCTTTAGCTGGATTACAGTAACGTGTTCCTAATACTGTTTAGTTTAGATTTGGCGGATTATTAAATAGCTTAATTTAATATTCCCGCAATTTATTAATTTTCATAATGTCATTTTTTTTTTTCAATTTGTTCTATAGCAAATAATTTAAAAGTTTGTGATATTTCCATACTTCTTAGTGGCCTAATTTATTTATGTGGCAAAATTTCTCCCCTTTAAATTTCCTCACAATGCGTAAGCATTTGAACACCGTTTACATTTTTGACAGGTTTGTTTTTATTTTTTTTTTAAATGTGTATTACTATTATTATTTATTTATTTTTTAAGCAAGCAAAAGTTTTGCTCTAAAATAATTGGAATTGAACTATTTTTTTTTCTAAATGCTGGAATGCAGGTTTATAAAAATCTTTTTATTGAAAAACTGCCTTCTTTTCCTTTTTTGAAATTTTTATTGGCATGTTTTTCCTCGTGAATTCATTATTGCCTCAATGTACTTTTAAATGGTTTAAATATCTTGTTCTTTAACATACAACGTACTTCTTAATGATATAAATTGTAATGCATAATGATTGATATTAACGATCAGTTTCATGGCAAAAATTTTATTTGACATGTTTTCTACATATTTTCTTTAAAATAATTGTATCACTATGCATCTTTTGTGCATTTTATTAGTTTTTATTGTGAAAAAAAGAAAGATATCAAATTGAGCTATTCACCATTTTAGAGCAACTTTCAATGTAAATAAAATGTTAGGTTGAACTACAAGTTTTTAATAGATATGTTTTTTTTTTTTATTTCTGCTTATCTCATCTCTGGAACATTTTTGTAATCATATATGTGTTTCCAGTTCATTCGCAGAGAAATAAATGTTCGATATCTTCTAATATTTCCACTCAAAAAATAATCTGCTCGCATTGCACTTATCTTACGCTCAGAAGTTTAAAAAAAGCGAAATGTCTTTTAGGACTACAATGTTATTTATGGGGATACAGTGTTATATTTTATCTACTGAACAAATTTACCGAACTCCGTCGTCGTCAATTTAACCGTCTCAGTCATTGTCTGATCGAAGTATGTAAAATCGAATGGTACATTTCAAACACGCAATACTAAAAAGCAAAAAATAATTAATGAAATAAAAAGGTTTTAAAGTACCACGTTTTTAAAATGAACTGTAAAGTATAAAATAATTGAAGGGATACGGAAAAGAACGATCAAAGTCCATTTTTCTAAAAAAAACTCTGGTTAACCTATTGGAATACGTAATTATTACAGACAGTATTGAAGAGAAATATTATTCAGGCAAGAATCATCATAGTGAGTGAGTTTTAACAGGGAATAATGAGGCTAACTTGGAAACGATTCGAGATTTTAAGCTCAAAAACGTAATGAGGGAAATTCGAGCATGACAGACCGTGATCATTCTCCCCCGTGGCCCTTCAATTTCTCTGAGCTTTATGTAGATTTAAAGCTCTATATATTTCAGAATTTCTTGCAGATTACATGGAAAATTTGTGATTATGAGTTTTTAATAGCTATCAAAAAACTTTTGTCCTTTAAAAGGAACAACATGGGGCCCATGTGCAATATATATCTATAAGTGTAAAGAAAGGTAATTAGTGAAAAGGTAAACATCAGTTTTTGCTATTTGCAGAGCGATAAAACTGTTAGTTAAAAGATTATAAATCCATCAATTGTATGTTGCGTACGCGCTGTATTTTTCTTTCTAAAACTCACAAGTATTTTAATTGCAATTAAATACTCATAATCACAAATTTTCCAGACAATCTGTAAGAAATTCTGAAACTGCATAGAGCTTTAAATCTACGTGAAGCTTAAAGAAGTTATTTTATACTTTTTTGTTCACACATTTCAAAAACATAGTTCTTTAAAACTTCTTTTTTTTTCATTAATTATTCACCAGTTAGTTAAAAAAAACAATGAAAGGTTTTACATATAAATCTGTTTCGCTTGTGTAAACCATTACTCCGATCCAAGTTAAATACTACCCAAGTTGAACTTTATTTTTTAAATTTATTTCTCTATATCAAGCTTTTTTTTTTTTTTTTTTTTTTTTTTTTTTTTTTTTTTGAGCCATCATGAATTCCTTATTGATTTTACTTGGTCGTTGAATGACGTCCGTCCGTCCGCCCTTTGATATTATTTTTGGACCGCCTCTCTCTACAGCAACATTGTCCGACTCCCAGATGCTGCTCCCCCAGCCAGCACTGTTCAACAGAATACGCTCCTGCTGGGCGGTAACGTCCATATTCTATGCACGCACAAACACACACACGCCTTTACACAAACCCACGCCCACATACACACAGACCAGGGACAAATAGAAAGGAGATGCGATCGCCCCTCCCTTGAGAGACTCTCCAACGGTACCTTTTCAAAAATGAAGTTTAAAAAATGCAAATTTAGATAACTGATGTTGGAAGAATGGAGGTTTGGGTTTAGGACCCTATCTTGGAACTTTTTCGGAATTAAAGTCCAAAACCTTTGTGATCAATATTTTTCAAACTGTATACATAGTAAAAAGTAAAAGTCATAAAAATCAAACGCCCCTCCCTTGAAATATTTCTGGATCCGTCCTTGACACACACGCACACACACACACACAAATCTACATATGCACACACCCACGCCTACACACACGTACTAATACACACACACACACCACTACACACGCACCACTACCTACAACACCTACTAAGGCATTGAAACTAAAGATTTTGCGAAAGTGAGCAGCAAAACTTAATTAAATAAAAACAGAGGATTGTGAAAATTCGCTGTCACGATTTTCTTTGTCTTTATTTTTCGTACTTTTTCTGAGAGTAATTTTCGGCTCAGTGCTTCGCAAGTTATGCGTCCAGTCATATAAGGTGCTACTGCTGCTATCTAATAAGTATTTTCTGAACTAAAATGTCAAAATTTTCGTTGCAGTAATACAACTGCAGTAGATTAATACTTACTAATTACTATTACTTTCTTAAACCCTATATTTAGGGTCTCAAAGAGATAATTGTGCAACAGTAGAAAATTCAGGAATTGTAAAAATGTTTAAAATATTTTTAAATTATACCGTTGTAAAGTATTTCATTTCCACCAGTTGTTTTACGGAAAAACAGCTTATTTATATAAAATGATGGTTTCCTTAGGAATAACTCAAAAAATTTTTGGCAACACTTAATCATGGCTGGGACTTTGCCGTCAGATGCGGGGTTTCTTTAAAGAAGAGAGTCTACTTCGGGGATACTTCCGTATCAGGAATGTGGCGCCGAAAGCTATGCGGAAGGTGAGGCGGCTGGGAGTAAATCCTGACTGTCCGAACTCAGGGCGCTTATTCCAATCTCGAAATTCACCTTGCGAGATTAGTTCCGAACGCCTCACGAGATGGCGCTATACGGAAGAAAGCGGTCTCGCAAGGAAATTCTTGCAAGTAGCAATTAAAATCGCCGAAAGAAGGGGAAAAGTGACTTTTCGGGCGCTTATTTGCGGGAGCGAAATCTCAACTGCCCTAAAATAGGTGAGATTGTGCGATTTTTGTGATACAATTTCAATGTTTGTCTTTCTGAAAGGTATTGGCTCGAGGAAAACGAATTTGGATGTTGCCTAACTTGGAGACGGTGCAGAGGGCAAGGGGGGGGGGAGGAACTGCACTGGGGGGAAGGGGGGCAAGTGGATTTCCGTTAAATTTTTGTGACACAAAAATGGAAGTTAGTTTTTTTAAGGGATTAGCAAGTAGAAAACAAATTAGAATGTTACGAACCTTGAACATAGTGAAGGAGAGGGAGGAGGGTTGAAACTGCGCTGGGGGCAAGTGCTTTTCCGTTAACTTTTTTTTTTGACACAAAAACGAGAGTTAGTTTTTCAGAAAGGTATTGGCAAGCAGAAAACAATTTAGAATGTTACAAACCTTGAACATTGTGAAGGGGAGGGAGGGGGGTTAAAACCGCGCTGGGGGCAAGTGGTTTTCCGTTAAATTTTTGTGACACAAAAACGGGAGTTAAGTTTTTCTGAAAGGTATTGGCAAGCAGAAAACAAATTAGAATGTGAGGAACCTTGAACATAGTGAACGGGGCGGGGGGGAGGGGAAAAGTGGTTGTCCGTGGAATTTTTGTGATAAAATTACGGCAGTTGGTTTTTCTGATAGGTATTTGCACGAGGAAAACGAATTAGGATGTGGCCAACCCCAAAACGGTGCAGGGAGCAGGGGGGGGGGTTATAACTGCAAACATAAAATAGGTATATATGCAACATTTTTCGCTTTACAACAAGTTTTCAAAGCTTAAAATGCTTAATTCAAATAATAACAACATTATAATGCACAAACATCCGAATTAAATTGCAGACACGTGTTTCGGAAGACACGTGTTAAGAGCTCTTTTTTCAATGTAAAAAATGTTAGTTTGTGAATGAAAATGCATTCGGCTAAAGTTGATAACTTCCATTTATTCCACTTTCTTATAACCAAACCCATCATTTAGGAAATAAGGTAAGGGGGGGGGGGGGAATCGGGGCACTCCAAATTTTCAAGATATATTGCATTTGAAATAATTAAGGGGCTAGGAATTTCCTGCTCCTTCTTATTTTTTTGACCGCTCGACGGCCTGCCCAAATGCGTCTAGGGCAAATTTTATGTAAAAAGCGTTTATAAATTTTATTTTTCTTTTGTACATTATTCCACTTAAAATTTAGTTTTTTCACAAAAGTACTAGTTGTTTCTGAAAATTGTATGAATTTCAAATTTACACTGAATATACAATCCCCTTTTTTTTTGCGTTTTAGGGGGGGGGTGAAATCACCCGCCCCGGGTGTCACCCATGCTGGGTACGCCACTGACGTAGGGTTTTTTTTTTTTTTTTTTTGTCTTCTTTTGCTGTAAAATCCTCCTCTCCCTTTTTTCCCTAAATTCTTTATTTATTACCTACTGTCAATATTCAATTTCAATTGAATCCAATTTGTAAGAAATTTTTTTTTCTTTATTGAAATTTGATATTGATTAACTAATTACAACAGCACAAAGGCTGGTAATTTCTGGGGAATTGCTTCTAAAATCTGATTTTCCATTTCGCCGACATCAAAATTAGCAATATTATACAAATACTGTATTCGATTATACTGTAAGCATTTGTAAATTGGCTGCTATATAATATGATGCATTTCAAGGAAAAGAGAATGCTTCAAAATGCTCCTTTTTTCTTTTCTTCTTCAATTTAGGATCTTTCCTTTGGATTAAACTTTAAACTTTTTTATCAGCTGAAGAGAAAATATGATTGAAAAATTTATTCCCTTTACGAATATTTTTCAATGTACATTTACAGAAGCAGAGTATTTATTTATTTTAAACTGCTCTTGTAACCGAGATTGCTGTTTTGACTTTTTAATCTTGAAAATAAAGATGGAATCGTGTAATCATAGGTACAAGTTGCTTGTTTTGAAAAAGAAAATCTAGAAAAGTACTGTTTTGAGGATATCTTAAGATTGGGTCTTGGAAAACAAAACCTAAAAAAAACAGAATTTGAAAACCGGAATATTGAAGAAGTAATACTTTTTATTTAGCATATGCTTATTAAATTATAATTTTAAAGGAGAAGAGAAAAAAATCTGGAATATGTCCTTGAAACTGAGATTGGCGTTATAATTGCAACTGAGCGGGAGTAGGGTTGGTTTTTACATTACTAATCCTAATATGGAAGACTATATATTCTGTTACGTCTGCTCCCATCCCCAAAAGCTCAATTAACACAACAAACCTTTTACATTTTGTTGGGGTGCCCCTCCACCCAAATATCCAGAAGACTCCCCCCTCCAAAAGCAAGACCCCCCCAAATAAAAAAAATTCCCCTCAACCCCCTTTAAAAATTTCAATGGTGCAGTCAGCGCCATGCCCTAACACCCCCCCCTCCTGTATTTTAGTGTTTTTCATTCAATTTGAATTAGCAGATTTTTTTCATCAGGACTTTTAGATGCCTCCAAACCTTTCGCACTCTGCACTTCATTAGACACGGCAACAACATAATATTCAATCCACGATTACGAGCTATTTATATTTTTTCGTCTGCATTTATGACGGTTAAGATTTTTTTTTTTTTTTAAATCGTTATTTTTTTTAAGTTATTATTATTATTATTATTACTTCGATTATAGTTTCTTCGAAAAAAATATATTTCATGTAAGTCGTCCTTACTAATATAGATGGTGTTATATAGTAAATCAACAAAATTTACGGTTAATTTTTATCTTATTTATGTATTGGCCGTTTTCACCTCTTCGATTTTTGTTTTAGACACTGTAATATTGAAATATGCAAAAAATGACTTACTTTTAGCCGTTTGACTAAGCTTTTTGCACCGGAGCCCTTGGCCATTTTTTCTTTGTATACTATTTTGTAAAATTCTCGGAGAATTATTTTTTAAGAACATCTGGATTCGCTTCAAGAAAATCTAAAATTATTTCGGTGTGATTCTTTGCAACGTAAAACGTATTCCTTGAAGAGTAGCCATTAGCATGCCAGTCATCAAAGTTCGCGGTTTTCCGTGCAAGGATTAAACAAAACAAAACTAGCTGCGCTGAAAGTTCGAGATTTTTCGGTTTAAATATTTAACAGTTTAAATAAATCCTGAGTGATGCATATGTCTACGCTTTGTCCCCAATTAATTACTTATTTGGATACTCTTTTGCTTATTTTCATTGCATTTTTCCATTGTTTCAACAAATGGCGATAACTTACGTTTTTAGTTACGTTTAGGAAATTCTGTTATTTAAATGATAAAATTAATTTTCATTCTGAGCATTGCATATATGTAATGCTTCCTGTCAGTTACTTTCGAAAACGTGTTGTTTTACTTTCTCAATAAATTGTCGATGCATTCTTTTCTCTTGCCATTGAGTTCTTTTATTGACGTTTACACAGCTTATGAACTTGAAATATTTAACCCTTTCAAAAGATCTCTTTGATTTCAATAAGTCAAAGTAATATTTTTTGAGGAACGTCTTCGTATGTGCTTTTGAGAGTTGTCCCTAATATATAATTGAAGCATAAGCATTTTCTTCCTTTATAATTCTGTTCCGAAATGGGAAGATTGGGCGTCGTCTATTGGGCGCCGGGAACATTGAGCGCCGAGCACTTTGGGCGCCGGGAACTTTGGGCGCCAAGCGTTTTGGGCGCCGGGAACATTGGGCGCCGGGAACTTTGGGCGACGAGCATTTTGGGCGCCGGGAACTTTGGGCGCCGAGCATTTTAGGTGCCGGGAACTTTGGGCGCCGGCAAGCGAATTTTGAAACCCTCTCAATTACAGTGCATTGGCGAAATTCGGAAGCTGCCAAAATGGTTGGCGAGAATTTCGCAGTGCTGCATTTTGCGGAGCGCAATGCTGCTTATGCTCTGCTCAAGCGCCTCTGCTTGCAACCTGTGTTTGAAAACAAAATTCATTGTAATAGTCGCGATTGTCATAAAGTTCTGTATTTTTAAAACTCTGAACGATATTCTTGGTCTAATTAAACAATTATTTGAACACATTATGTATCAAGTTTTTAAATGTTGCCAGTCGTGTATGGATATTACGCTAGTTAAATTTTGTATTGAAACTTGTAAATTTTGTTTACAAATGCTCCTTGTGCAGTCGTGAAAGCTTGACTTCATCTTCATACGTTATGGCTTTCATATTTTAACTCGTATTATATTTAAAATCCTTGAAACTTATGTTTTGTCACATACAATCTTATTTTGTGAAACAACCACGAATTTTGTTAGCATTACTAAAAAGTTGTTGACTAATAAAATGTAAAAAATATATGGATTTTTTGGGATATGTTTGACATTTCTTTTAATTCAGTATTGATTCAATGTATTTTAATTCGTAAATATACTTCAGTTTGATTCTTCTGTGTGTTGAAGTTATGTATAATTCAAATCGCAGACGATATTCCTTTTATATTTTCCGAAAAATATGAAAATGCATTTTACTTATGAGTTAAAAAAATGTTAAGAATTTTTCCTACCTTTCCAGCAATCCTACTGATAATTAAAAAGTTAATGTTGAAAATAAAGAATGATAACAGAATATCCTATCAATTTATTTTAAATACTAATAAAATCTCGGTTGTGTTTCTTTAAAAAAACCCTATATTATCCCCTCAAAGCATTAGTAAGATATCTTAGTGTTATATCTGGGATTAAATATCTTACTGTTGTTCTGAAGTTCGATGTATTTCGGTTCTGCATTTAAAAAATCCGAATTTAGACCAGAATATCTAGGACAGCATCAAGACAAATAAAAAAAAAAAATTCTAAAGATGCAGTGGCAGATCTACCATGTTGCAAAATTATAAGGGGCTCCCAGGACCATAAGGCTATAAAGATGATTCAAAATTGCTGCCTTTTTCTTTTTTTTTTTAACTTTTTAACTTAGTTCTATGATAGACAAAGACTTAATAAACTTTTTAAAGATATCAATATTTTGAAATTTACCAAACTAAAGAATGAGATGGGCTGGTCATCTCTTGAGAGTGGAAAATGATAGAGCTTTTTTGACGGTCTTCAATGCAGTCCCTTTTGAACAGCGACCTAGGGGTAGAGCAAAATCGAGATGAGTGAACTGTGCGGACACTGATTTTGATTTCATTAAAATCAAAAACTGGAGGTCAACGACAAAGAGGAGAGCAGCCTGGCGGGATCTCTTGAAGAAGGCCAAGGCTCGCAATGAGCTATCCAGCCAATTATGATGATAATCATAGACAAAGGGGTCCCCAAAAATATATTTCAACTGGGCCCTTAAGCCCATAAATCAGCCACTGAAAACTGATCTTCTGGTAACTCTGAAGTAATTTGAAGTGAATACTTACCAAATACTTGGACTACCTATAATGTGAAAAGATAATTGTTTCGTATTCACAATAATTATTACAACTGGCTAAATCACATTGGTTTGTTCAAGACATCAATAAGTACGGAAATTCTTAATTTCTTAGAATTCCTGAACTGCTAACACTTCGTATAAGCAGGCTTGTCATTTCGAATTTTTCCAGGGTTTAAGGGGTGGGGGAGGGTGTTTAATCAATGCAAATTTTATTGTAAAAACTACAACCCTTATATGTAACATTAATTTCTCAAAGCTAGGGGTGAGGCAATTGACCCTCCTAAATGACAGGCCTGCTTATAAGAAGTTTAAATTTCGACATGGTCAACAAGAGACCATGTCTGCCTGCGGTAAACCTAACCTGGCAGCTCTGTAATGCTGTGATTAGGATTTGCGTAGCCTTCACAATATTCCCAGGTTAGGTTTGCCCAACTATAGTGGGTCAAGCTTGGAATCTAAGCGATATGTTTATGGAGTGCTGGCAACCCCTAGCTGACAAGGGGTCTACATGACTCCCAAAGGTCCCTGAATTTAAATAGTAAAAATTAATGCCTTTTAAATTGAAATCTGTTTCTTATTTCAAAATTTTAAAAATTTTATATCATTGGTAACCTAATTATAACTGAATCAGATTTATTAATTTTGAAAAAAGGCATAATGAGTTGTCAAAATTTTTAACTTAAAATGTACACTTTTTGTATAAGACATAGAAAAATAAGAATATTTTTGTACAAAAAAGATTCTTTAGCTCACAAAGGCCTGTTGAGTCAATGAAGTTTTAATGCCATCAGAATATAAATATGCAAGACCTTTATAAATTTAATAAATAAAATTGGATTGGTTTTCTACAAACTAAAGCTTTTGTAATCAAGGATTGTAGTGAGGTGATAGTGTTTCTAATGTTATCCTTGTGCATAAAATTTAGGCCTCTTTTCAGAATTTTGCTACATAATACTAAATATCGTGCATAAAGACTTGGACACATCCAAATGATATCGAGAATATTAGATGTGTCCCCTTTCAAAAATAAACATAAAAAAAACAAGGTATTTCTAAAAATTAATCGATTGATGGTTGTTTCAATTTCAAGTTTTTACTGATGAGTTTAGCACTAGTAAAATTCAGTGCACCTTCAAACATTTATACTGCAGTGGGCAGGTAATTGGCAGTATCTGCAGAAAGTAGTTTTCGAGATATTTGAAGCAACTTGTTTTGTATTCAATACTAATAATAGGGAAATGTTGGAATAAGACGTTTTTTGCACTTTTTCTCAGCTTGAAACAAATAAGCAAGCTTGTAAATTAAAGCTAACCTACAATAGGTGACAAAAATACAAAAACATTAAAAATCTTCAGATGCTACCCATAACTTGCCCACGGCAGTATACTTCTCCTTTGAGAGTTCATTGAAAAGAGAAAGTTAATGGTCTTTTGTTAAGTAACACAGGATAATACAGCATCAAGAACACTTCCCTTTTGCAAACTCTCCATGAAAAATTCATTTCTTTTACAAAAGTGTGTTGTAACAAGACTTTTGTTTTGGGAAAAGTTTTACCAAACGTATATCTAGTGAAATCTAAATAAAATTCTATATCATTCATATATTCTAATGATAATTAATTTAATTGAGAAAGTTGCGTTTTAAGTGCTCCTCCTCATGAGCAAATGTAAAAAATGACATTTATTAAATTTAAAAAAAACCCAATTGGTACCATACCCCAGCAAAATTAAAAGAATAGATGAGTGTACTCATGCATGCATATTCAAATATGTGCACCTATTAAATTAATATTTTTTGACACCTTTAAAATGTTTTACAAAAGTCTGGTACTTTCAAATTCAAAAATTTTGTATGTGATAGGTATTTAACATCTGTAGGGAACTCTGTATTGTTTTGAAACAAATGATGTTCGCAATATCTACAATAAAAATAAATACTGCAGTTGAAGCACTGAGGTGGTACAATTCTTCAAAAATAATACAGTAAACTTCTGATTATCAGCGGGTCAGTTGTCACAAGTGCCGCTGATAATAAAAATCGCGGATAAACCCCAAGAAGGCTAAAATGAGGGACAATAAGGTAAAAATTGTCCTCCCACAAAAATATAGTTGCATTGATGCGTCAATACTTTCTTCAAACTGAAAATTTATACAGTAAAGTAAAAAAGTTTAGTATTTTTGCACAACGGAACTTGCATAAATAAAGAACAAGTGTATGTACTATGTAGAAAGTATTGTTTGTCTTTCACGAGAAAAGCTCCCACCGTCAAGTCTGAGCCCGTCTACTGATATACAGTGATCTCTCGCTTATACGCGACCTCTGTTATACGCGTTTTTCACTTATGCGCGTTTTTCTCACGGGCCCGGCCAGCGATATAGGAAAACAATGCTAACTCTTGTTCACGAAACCTAAAATGCACTTTTCACTTATGCGCGATAATTTTTTTTCAATTTTAGTTAAATCGCCTAATTCACGCTTTGCTTATCGGAGGATTTGTACCGTTCTTGTTTTTTCTCTTGAAATACATTCACACGACGTTATTCCATTGTTCGGATTCTTCAAAGAACGTGGTTTTTTTTTTTTTTTTTTTTGCACAAGTGTGCAATAGGGGGTGGAATTAGTCTTGTGATTGACTTCGAGAAGGGAGAAGAGGTTACATACAAAAAGGTTGACGTCACTAAAAATCGTGCTCAAGCGGTACGCGTTGACATAGCCTATCGAAAATCTTTTGCACCCTCGTAGACTATAGCACTGATCACGCGACATTTTTTAGGTTTTGGGGAATTCGCTTACGTACTGTACAATGCATAAAAAATGACAAAACGTACAACTTCAAATTTGGCTTTTTTTATTAAATCACAATATATAAATGGAAGTTATGTGCGAATTTATTCATTAGTATTAGTAGTATACTATTAGTATTACTATAACTGATGCTGACTTATTGTATTTAAGTTAATTTTTGGATTTTTCACTTATACACGAATTTCACTTGTGCGCGAAAATTTCATTGTCCCGTTTGGTCGCGTATAAGTGAGAGATCACTGTAGAATCAGACTTAGTTCATTTTCTGTAAGGGTTAGCAGGAATGCTTTCTGGGGCCATTTCGCCTCTCGTCTTCTCGCCTTTATGCAGTCATACGGGTTTTCCCTGCATTAAGCTTCTCTTGGGAAAATGAGACGCGCCTCGTTACTAGGGCAGTAGACAGGCACAGACATTTCGGCAGTGGCTTTTCTCGTGATGGTCGGACAGTACAATAAATAAATGAAACAAAAATAAATGAGTTTATTTACAATTTTTAGACAAGAAAACAGTCGTTGTTTCTGCTTCTTACTGCAAAAACACGTTCCTGTTTGTTAAATGACTCGCGGATGATAGAGAGTTTATTGTAGTTTAATTTTTCTGCAAAAAAAATAGAAAAATGTAATAAGGCAAGTTTTGGAATAGTATTAGAAAAATTTCTGAGTGGGTTTGAACACTAAAAACCCACCCCTTAGATATGACCCTTAACTGAACCCTCAGTGAGAATTTAGAAAGGAAAGGTTCCTCCAGGAGGGATGGCACATACCATTGCATTTTATAGAGAAAAAATTCAAAATCGATATTTCCAAAAGCTGGAGGGGAGCAATGACAAGCCCCCTGAATGCACCCTTAAATAAACAAAATTAATTAATCATAATGCAGGGTGTTCCAAAAAGAATGATCCGTGAAAAATATTGAACATCAACACTTCATATTTATTTTAAACTATGTAGATAATGAACCACTTTTTTAAAACCAAATTAAAGTGGTTAAAGTGTCCACGTTTTCGTTTTAAAAAACTAATGAAGCAAAATCAGGATTCTAAGATAATTTGATTTTTGCCATACTTTTTAATTAGTTTTTGAAAAGCTTTTAATGCACAGATATGTATTCAAATAGTACTATATTTCAGTGACTTTAATTACAGCACAACTTTTAAAGACAATTACATTTTTGTAGAAAAACATGTATGGAACAATTCAGCAGTAAGTTATCCAGGGCTAAGGTAGACATGCAATATACCGACAGCCTGGTTATGACATCCAGAGACTGCAGTTTCGTCATTGTTATGGACTCATCAGTCTGGAACAGTCAATAACTAAGCTGGAGGCAGATGTCATCTCATTGATGCTTAGAGTGCCAACAGACTGGTAGCTAAATTAAAATTAACACACCAGCGAGAGTCCCCAGCAATGGTGCATTTCAACTCGTCAATTGAAAGCAAAGCATGGGTATAAAGCAGTTTACCACCTTTTAGCCAAGGCTAAGGTAGAACTACAGGCAACATACGGAAATCATCTCATTCAAGCTGAATGAGTCTCGTATCTGCCTCTCAAACTCGGTTCTTGAATATTTCAGACTGATGAACCCATAACAAGGATGAAACTGCAGTCTCTGGATATCATGACTGGGATGTCAGTATATTGCATGTAAATCTGCCCGAGCCCAGTCTTAAGGGCGGTAACTTTCTGCTTTATACCTATGCATTGCCTTCGATTGTTTAGTTGAAGCACACCACTGCTGTGAACCCTTGTGATTTGCTCAATTAAATTTAGTTACCGGTTCGTTGACACTCTTAGCTTCAATGAGATGACATCTGCCTTCAGCTTGGTGATTGACCATTCCAGACTGATGAGTCCATAACAAGGATGAAATTGCAGTCTCTGGATGTCATACATGCAGAATTGACAAATGTGTAAAAAAAATGTTTTTCTTCAAATCTTCTCATAATCATCATTAACTTTCAAACTGGAAGCAGAAATCAAACAAAATGTTAAGTTCCTGTCTTGAATCGTGAAAGATATGCGGGCCTTTCTTGTAGTTTTCTCAATTTTTTTTTTTGATGCCATATCACTTTGATCTGTTTGATTTTTATTTCACTGTTAATTAGCAATTGCAAAAAGTTTTTATTTCGAAGCAACTATCATTAAATGAAATACACTTACTAGCAGCAAGTTTACCAATAAGACAGGTAACTTAATTGATTTAATCTGCCATTACTAATAAGCCAGCTAGTGTCGAGAAAGCAGGTGGTAACCAAGGCTGAGAAATTGGAGGAAAAATGACTCCTACTCTTTGACTTTGAAAAGAATAAGGTTTTGTCAAAATGTCTTCTGTTGAAAGGTTCTTCATTCATAAGGGCGTAAGGATTGGTAGGCGCACTATGGGCTCTCACAACCCTTTGCACTGAATCTTATTCAGCTCCCTATTCTGCACAAAGTATGAAGTTGAGAAGACGATTGAATGTCATGGAGAAGCGTGCCATATCTTGCGCTCACTTATGCTTCAGAACTGGCCCTTCCCCCAATTTTCCTTCCACTTCCACAGTGCCATGAATTCAAAATTAATTACAATGCAAGAATAATTAACTGCAAGCTCCTTCTGCAAACTTATATGGATTGCTTTGAACCGAAAAAAGAAAACATGGGTGGCTCACAAGTTGTAGGGTGCTTACTTTGGCTCAAGAACCTCCCCCCCCCTTCCCCCAACTACCAATCACTTCTGAAGTGCTCCAAATTCAGAGTTAATTACAATACAATATGAATAGCAACCCCTTCTGCAAGTTTTCCGCATTGCTTCGCACGCCATGAATGTAAGGGAAAAAAACGGAAGCGAACAAGTTCAAAGGGTGCAAAAATGCATTAGCCGAGGGCACTTTGGTTCCCCTCCCCCTCTAACTTAACTATCACAGGTGCTATGAATTCAAAGTCAATTATACAATATTTGCTGTAAACACCTTTGAGTAGAGCTGCTCAAAGGTGTACATTTGAACGTAGAATTTTTTTTTTTTTTAATGAAGGTGCACAGGCCCATGGGCCAATAGTTCCATTAGCCCGTAGTAGGGAACATTTTAATATAATTAAGATTTTGGTGCAATCTGCAAATTGTTATCAATTATCAGTTCATTCAGGCAAGATTAACAAGGCCAAAAAAAAATTTTTTAGAGCTCCGAATATATTATTATCATTAGCATACAAACAAACTCACACCTATTAGACCATAATGATTTAGTGCAGTTAAGGAGCGACATAAGCTCGTAGCATGAAACAATCGAAATGGATCAGCTTGCAGTTCCCGGGGCCAATGACTACTGATTGCGAGTAGTTGGTGGTAGCCAAACGTGCCATTTCAATTTTTTACAGGAAATGGGGGGGGGGAGTGTGCAAAGGTTGTATATTTACCGTATTACCCAGCATTATCCGGCATGCAGGAAAAAAACAAGGTTGACCAGCATGCCAGGAAATTCGAATTTTCCGGCATGCCGGATAATTCGAAGTTTATTTTGCAACAAAACAAAAGTAAATTTCCCCATTCAATTCCAATCAGAAAGCAAACCACTGCAAGGAAAAAAAATACCGAAAGTAACCTTCTTTCAAAAAAAAAAAAGTGTTATGCATATAATATGTGCTTGTTATTTATGGTAGGTTATTATTAATCCATTTAATTATTTGTCAACAAAGTAATCAATTCAGAAGCAATCATTGTTACTGCGATTTGTTCATAATTTTTTTAAATACATTTTTTTAGGTTCCTTTTAGAAAAATAAGTTTTTAATTTTTATTTATTGAATAGCTTATGGTAAATTCTTTTGCACTGGTTTAGGGGCGTCATTTACTGCTTAAATGTTTGCTTACTTAGTTTACATTTCATTTTAATAAAATTATTTGTCATGAAACACTATTTTTCTTGTTAAATAACATGACATTATTCGTAAATATTTTTACTTCATCATTCATTGGCAGGGCCGACGACAAGGGGGGCAGAGGAGGCAAATACATAGGGGCCCGGACTCACAGAGGTTGACGATATTAAAAACATCCCTGTGCTCAAAATGTACGCTCGGTGTTAAAAACTTCAATGACAAATAAGGTCAAACGCTTTAGAGCTGCTCTTTTTATTATCGTGACATGTGCTTAATGGGCAGGGAATGATTAGTTTAGCTTCATTCTAAAAACTGAGCATGGTGGTGTGGCTGTGAGAAATTTCTAAGTACTGTGGTACCTGCCTGACACTGGTCGCTCAAATTCTCACGAGCACCACAGAGCACAGGAGCAGTGACTCAATATCTTCCCACCCATCCCTTCCCCTTTTTATTATTTTTTTTATACAAAGCTAAAAACTGAGACAGATGAAGGTGAAATTATAAATTAAATGAAAAGGATTATATTCTTTCCTGAGATAAAATGTATTTCTTAGATCATTAAATGGTAGTATTTTTTACAGATTTTCCCACAACATTTTTATCGTTAAAAAACTTTATGAACTCCAAAATCTTCAACATTGTTCAGAGAAATCCAATAAATTAAAACATCAACAACATAAGAGAAGCACACTCAGATCGTATTTCAGTTACTATTCTCAAGAATATAAAAAAAATCAACAGTCAAAGAAACTCATTTTGAAACAGCATCTCTTATATATCATGTTAAAATCTGTTCTGCGTCTCTTTCAATGTGAGTTTATTGCGAATATTTACAGCGAGCAGAATTTTCCAAACATAACAACAATACAGACGTAAATTAAGATTTAGAAGAAACCCTACGAAAACGGAAATATTTTACAACACAAAAAACAGTAAATCGTGAAATTAAAACTAACTAAAACTTTAAACAGCAATATTTCGCATTGCAATTTCTACCTCACAATTTAAAGGGGCGGCTCTGTTTACATTTTTCTCGGGGTTGCTTTAAGGTATCCAGGTTACCATGCTGTTAAATAGAACGCGCTCGTTTTTATTTCTCGTTTCGCCAATGTACTGTAATTGGTTTTGTTCGACAATCCTCACCGGTCGACCACTGAGTAACCGGAGCTAACCGCTGTGTTCCATCATCTACCGGTTACCGTATTAATCTGTTGATTAGTTGATTGAAGCACTTGATCATTAGATGTCACGTGATCGATTAACCGGTAGTTATCGGTTGAACTCGAACGCAAGCATTTCTTGCATTCGACGAAACTCACCGGTCGATCGGTTACTAACCGTAGCATTCTATGATCAACCGGTTACCATTCTAAGCAGTTGATTGGTTGATACGAGCACGTGATATTAGCTGTCACAAGATTAACTAACCGGTAGCTACCGATCTTGCTCGTCGAACGTAAGCATTGAGAGCGTTTTAAAATTCGCCACCGGGAACATTGGGCGCCGAGCATTTTGGACGCCGGAAACATTGGGCGCCGAGCATTTTGGGCCCCGGGAATATTGGGCACAATATGCTCGGCGCCCAAAGTTCCCGGCGCCCAATATGCGGAGCCCAATCTTCCTAGACCGACATTTAGAATGGCGTCCGGAATACTCTTAATTGAGTTGAGCAATTTTTCTAAGTCGGACTCTCCATTTGTTGCTGATCTTGCTGCAATTTTGTGGAAATATTGTACAGTGTTTTTAATAGCACTGGCTTTCCACCTCTCTGTTGCATCAAATGGGCTTGGATTTTTTTCTTATTAAGCGCTTATCACACGATGCAACTTTTCACCCGATTCCCTCCAATACCGGACTAGTCCAATATACCTCAGATGCTTCGGCCAAGTGAGACGTCATCATTTCTATTGTCTGCCTTTAGTCCAAGATTATAGCTTCCGAGCAATAAAGTTGGGTAGAGTTGGTCTTTCGACCAATAGGAAAGCATCTGAGTGCACGGGCAAATCCAACATGACTGACTGCTTGAATCCGAAGTAGAAGACTAAGAAATTTATTAAATAATGGACTTTATTAGCGAGAAAAAATGTCTATGGGATGTTAAAAGTCCCTTGTACTGCATGAAGATTTATAGGATATGGTTAATGAGGGAGTATTTTCAAGGAATTGATTAATCAGCGATTGCCGAAAGCATGCATACTCCTTACATACGGTAAAGATATCCTTTTCGATGTTTATTTATATGCTTGATATAGTGCGTGAAAGAAAAATCTTAAATGCTGTGATACCTTTGGTTTTATTGTTGTTCGTGCTGAAATTTCGCCTGTAAATTTGGCTAATTCTTACATTAATTCGTAGTTTTGGTTAAAGGTACATTGGCGACAGTACCGGTACATATCGACGCCAAATGATTGTTTACATTTTACTGAATCCTTGTCAAATTACTGGAAAAAATAACAATAATCTTAATTTGATTATTTGCCGTATTATTTCTCATAGTGCGTATGTGCGAAATGTAAAACTGTTTACATAAAACAGTATCATATAAAAAGTAGGCTGATGCTTG
This sequence comes from Uloborus diversus, assembly GCF_026930045.1. Classification (NCBI taxonomy): domain Eukaryota; kingdom Metazoa; phylum Arthropoda; class Arachnida; order Araneae; family Uloboridae; genus Uloborus; species Uloborus diversus. Next base: position 13,483,471 of record NC_072739.1, read on the forward strand.
ATACATAATTTTTATATTAAATGTTTGTAAAATAGTTTTTGAGGTGTTCTAGAATAATGAGAAATTCTTAATTTCATAAGATTCAAAAGCAACTTTTCATTTTGCAGTGCTAATAAATCAGTATTAATCCTGCTTGCAAATAATTATCATTTTGTCTTGCTTTTAGTGTTAAAAAAAATTAAAATTAATCTATGTTATTGCTTTATCATGATTTCAAAGTGAGTTTCTGAATCATTTTGTAAGGGAGCTGTACATAGTTTTTGCTTCTCAGTTACAAGGATCCCTTTCAGCCATTCATCTGTGCAAATGAATGAAGACGGATATGAGAAAGACCTTTTAGTGAAATCTTACCATTAAACGCTAGCTGGTTTGTCGATATTGACAGGTTAAATAAATTAAATTATCTGTCATATTGGTTAACTTGCTGGTTAATCTTTTCATCCTTTGAGTTCCAGTGCCAAAGTAATTGAAGAAAACCACAAGTCACTGAGGCATTTACAATTGTAATAGTTCAGTTGGTGATGGCTATGTTTTAATTCAAGGAAAAAAAAACAAGTTTTTCCCATTTGAAGAGAATTCATTGCATTTAGCCAAGAAGAAATGAAGATTTGAACCCAAGCATCATTACTTTGAAAAACCTAGAAATGTATTCCCTCTACCAATTTTTATTACGATTTCATAGTATTTTTTTATTCTGTTCTTTTATTATAGTTTATGCTATTTTTTTAACGAATAGTTCTTTACCTGAGTAAAGCATGATTTGAACATTTGCTATAGTTTTTGTATTTAAAATAAACATTGTTATTCAATTTGGTGTACTTGCTGTTCATGTCATTACTTTGCGAATATGTTAACAATGTTGCACCAATTATTTGGGAACTATTCGGTTTCCGGCAATTTTTTTTTAACAATCCGGTATCTGATCCAGCCAGCCCACACCGTACGGGATATCTGACAGATTTTTGCAGGACATCCGGTAGTTAATCTGATAATAATATGGGGGTTATCCGGTATATATGTGGGGATTATCCGGTATGAAGTGGGGTTTGATGGAAAATTTTCAATTAAATGGGATGATGTAATAACTTTTCATGTTTCCTTCATCAGGTTTTGCCTTTAGTAGTTAAGATAATAATTTGCATTTTTTAAGACTCTACCTGAATTTTTTGAACAAGTAAGATTTCTTAAAATTGATTTTTTAATTATGAGTTTATTAATTTCTTTTTTAAAAAATAAACATTTTTAGCACAACTCTTAATGATGTATTTTAGATGTTAATTTGCATTTTTTATGACTATGTAGGGGAAAAAGGGGCACATTTGAACACGGGTCACATGTGTACATGGCATGTTTTACTAAGATAACCTCAAGCAAAAAATATTTAAAATTCTCAAAATATGTCAGTACCAGTCCTACCTCTTGGTGACATAATCTTTGTTTTAGTGGGTGTTGTATATAATTTTACCAATATGTCCTTTCCTTGTAAAAACATATTTTAAACCAATTATGGAGCTAAACTTAGCTGTTGCAAACCATTATATGAACATGCAAGTGAATTTATGACATAACTTTTTAAATTGAATCAACTTCTTTTGAAAGTCAGCTGTAAGGTAGATAAGATGGGGTACTTGTGAATATAACATCTTCCTGCATATATGAACACTTTCCATACCTCTTCCATAATACCTGTACCTCAGAGCCAGACGGATGTAAGTCCAAAAATTGTGATTTTCAATTTGTTCATTATTATATTGTACGTAGAATCCTATTCATTCCGCATCGAGCCATGTGAATGCAATTCTAAAAAAAAATTATATTAATTTGAATTTTTGGCATCTTGAATTCAAATTATGTTTTTCGCAATCACGAGCGTGTGTATGAATGCGCGTGTGTGTTTGTATAGGCGCATGTATGTGGGTGCGTGTATATGTGTATGCAGTGCTGTGTGTGTAGGAGTTTGTGTGTGTGTATGTAGGCATTTGTGTCTGTGTTGAGCGCATGTTCAAGCTTTTGCATGCGGCAGACGAAAGGTTTTCCTCTCGCCTCTAAAGTTACAATTATATGACTTACGTTGTTCTGACCTGAGGTACAGATATTAATATTAGGGTAGTATTAGGGTTGAAACACTACGTACTGGTGTCGGAGTACAATTAGTTTTGGGATACAGGAGTCAGAGGACCTAAAATGTTTTCAAAAAATTCTGTGTACAAGCATGGAGAAAAAATCATTGAATTAGTAATTTAAACTTTTTCATTTTGTAAAATTTTTGACCTGAATAGGGAAAAAATAATCTTTTACTAATAATAAAGATGAAAGTCTGTCTCTGGATCTCTGTACGTCTGTTACGCGCATAGCGCCTAGACCGCTCGGCTGATTTTTATGAAATGTGGCGCAGAATTAGTTTGTAGCATAGGGGTGAGCACCTCGAAGAAATTTTTCGAAAATTCCATTTTGTTCTTTTACTATTCCAATGTTAAGAATATTTTATCAAGGAAATTATCATAACCTCGACAAATAAATTTCCAATTTATCATAACATAGAACCGTAACATTTGAGAGCAAATGAACACAGCAAATTGGAAAGAAATTCATCATCCATTATTTGTAAATATACAGGCAAACCAAACCACCTTTTATTTTTCTACTACTGGCAAAGTCGTGCCAGTACCGGTACTGAATAAAGTAAGACAAAAGGGATGAAAATAAGGAATTTCTGCCGAAGCTGCAGAGTGGGAGTACGACTAATTTTGGGGGTGCAGGAGTCGGAGTTGGAGGCCCTAAAATTTTCTCTAGCATTTCTTTGTACGTGCATGGAGAAAGAAAACCATAGAACTAAATTATTCAAACAATTTTTCATAATGTACATTTTTAATCTGAATAGGGAAAATATAATAAATTAACTTATGAAGTAAAACAAAAAAAAAGGAAGTAATGAATTTCTGCCACAGCTGGGGAGTCGGATTACGACTAATTGTATGGTACAGGAATCAGAATTGGTAGCTAGGCATTTCCCTTCAATTCCGCAGCATTAGTAAAACCATTTGCGTTTCATATTCCTTTCATTTTGGTTCAGTCATGTTTATCTCTTGTGTCAATATTCAGGTCTACGAGATATGGCATTTTAATTTTAGTGATAGCTTTTTTATCTATTCCTTGATACCAAAAATTGAGAATGTATTCAAAATCTGCACAAATCCCCTCCCCCCTTATTTTTTTTAGGTGATAAAAAATAATGTTTTCTGTCATTCTAAATGTTAAAAAATTTTCAGTTGTTCAAAAAATACTTTTAAAATAGTTAAATTGGCAAATACCTTTTCTATATACATGTTCATCACCAAGAACTTTTTCCAACTGTTTGTTTGAAACAAATTCACCTTTAAGTTAGGGATTTATCTTTGCCTTAAATTTTCCCTTAGAGGCTAATGTTACATTCCTTTGATGCGTAAAAAATGGAACAAAATATATTTCAAATCAAAAAGTAAAATCTAGAAATGAGGTGTGCTCGCTGAAATTTTTCAAACGGAAAATTTGTTCAAATCTGACTATTCACTCAAAAGTTATGTGTGTTTGTGTGTGTGGGGGGGGGGGGAGCAGATTTCTAAATGTATTCTGTGGGAAAAAAAGCCTTTTTGTTATTATGAAATTGATAAAAAATTAATTTACTTCAGCTGTTAGACTTTAGTTAATTAAATTTACATTAATAGCACTTTTTTAGGAAAATTTTAAATTCAATAAATTTCTTCTGCATTTCTGCGCACAAACGAGGTGAAAAAAAAATCATGGAACTAAATTATAAAAGCCATTTTTCATAAGGCATTATTTTGAATCTGCATAGGGAAAAATTAATAACCAAACAAATGAAGACAAAAAAGACAATTTTTATGCAGTTAAAATTTAGCACCTTTTTTTACTTGAAAGTGAACAATGACAAGATTTTTATTGAAAAAAGGAAGGAAGTAAAAAAATAGCATACGGAACAAAAAAAAATGTATCAAAAAATAAAGTCCTTTTTTTCAAACATTATTTACTAAAACTATCGGCGATGAAACAAGTAAAAAAAAAGCCCGCATGAAGAGATGAAAACTTATTTTAGCAAACCAAGTATTTGTTTTGAGAGCAGACGATCTGAACTTTTACGGCAACCCACAATAGTAACGATGACGTCATGGTTTAGAAACAAGTCTGAGCTCTGCCAGTGTTGGCTGGTATAGAGGATAGCTCGAACTTCCGCGTTGCTTGGACTTGTCTCACGTTGGATCGTGTGATAAGCGCTTTATCTCCTGATTTTATTCCAAGTTCAGCTTCCTTCATCTCTTCTTCATTCAGTCTGAGTGTTTCAGGAAGATGTCGATATCTCTCCTCACTCAATTCATGATTGCAATGTTCCAACTGGGATTCCTTGACTACCAAGAAACCATTATTTGTGCTTAGTTTTAGTTTAAAATTGCACTCTAGTTTTCCAGTTTTAACATTAGGCCTCACGCCTGTGGCCGTCGATGGTTTGTATTTGTGCCCTTTTTTTGCATTCGAAAGTCACGTATTTGTATACTAAAGTTCTCGCAGGGTTGTGTCCGTCGTGGAATTTTTCGGAGCGTGTCTTTACTAACACAGCAAAACGGGAGTTTTCATAAGCGTCTTTTGCCTTTTCGAACTCGGCAAAAGTTTGAAATTTGTTACCCAGCTGAAAAAGTAAATAAACTGCAGAAGCCATGATCACATAAAATGAATAATATCAATACTGTCGGATAATATTAAAAAATCAATGCTGTAAACAGCGTACAATGAAGAGGCCATGCGCTCACGTGTTGTTAAACACACCGATTGCTCAGTTGTTGAACCGCTGCGTCTAGATCGCGAGCGGTAAGCAGCGTAACTGCGCGTGCGCGAGTGAAATTGGCATCATTCATGCGCATGCGCTAACGGAGGTGGTGCGATTAGCTTGAAGAAGCTATTCACACCGTCGGTGCGATTAGCCACTGTGTGGGGGGCCCGAGCCATTTCTAGAAACAATAACTCTAATGAGTAGGGTCTTGTCGCATCTCGTGATTGCGAAAAACATAATTTTAATTCAAAGTTTACAGAATTTAAATTAGAGTTGATTGGAAGAAGAGGGTCACAGGTCTTTTTTTTTTTTTACGTACTTTTTCTGGGAGTAATTTTCGGCACTGTTGCTCGTGACTTCGCGAGCAAGTGATGCGTCCAGTCATACCAAACGAGGATAATAGTCATACAGGGATTTACTTCTGCCATCTATCAGGTATTTCCTGAACTAAAATTTAAAAATTTCCGTTACAGTAATACAACTACAATAGATTAGTACTTACTAATTACTATTACTTTCTGAAACCCTACAGTTAGGGCCTGAATAAGGAAATTGTGCAACAGTAGAAAATTGAGGAATTGCAATATTATTTAAAATGTTTGTAGTTTATGCTGTTTTCATGTATTTTACTTCCACCAGTTATGTTACGTCATAATAGCAAATATATATACAATGATACGATTCTTGTTCACGTTTTACTTAATACGTTAGTAATGTCTTGAACTTGCCCTGCCGTCAGAGTGCGGGGTAGCAGGATAGTCTGATTTGGGGGACAACAGTACGTGTAAAAAACGTACGAGTGATTTTGAGTTTTTAAATAGTTATTGTAATACTTGTGCGCTATATGAGGTTACTCATAGGGCACATATGCAGAGCGATGAAACTGTTAGTTAAAAAATTATTTCCATCAATTGTCAATTGCGTGCTCCCCATATTTTTCCTTTTAAAATTCACAAGTATTTTGATCGCTATTATAAACTCATAATCACAAAATTTCCATACAATCTGCAAGAAATTCTTAACCGGTACTCGGGCTTTAAACCTACATGAATCTCGGAGAAGTTATTTTATACTTTTTAGTTCAATTTAAAAACATGGCTCTTTTTTTCTTTTTTTTTTTTTCATTAATTTTTCACCCGTTAGTTAAATATACAATGAATGGTTTCACATACAAATCTGTTTTGCTTTCGCAAACCATTACTGCGAAGCAATTAAAAGGTGCATGTTTAAAATTCTACAACGTTTGATTGGTTGAATAAAATGCAACAAAGTAGCACATCAAGCTGAAGGAAATTTCAAGCTCTACAACTTTGTCGGTGTCAATTTTTATGATTACTGATCCTGGGAGGCACTTAGAGCAAATGTTTTACAAAAAGAGAAAATTTCTCCGAAAATCATCGATTTTTCATAACATATACCCAGAAAATTTTTGGAAATTTGGCAAATATATGTGGAAACTGTTCTATAGGAACTTTATTTAGCTTGAATTTTTACATTGAACGCAGTTATTCCACCGTTTCCGACACATTATAAAAATCCGACACCGAAATTTTCTTGCCCCCCTCCCCCCCCCCCCCACCTTTAGTTCACCCCCCCAGGGGCGGGGACTTTTAGTAAGTTTACTTACTAACTCACCTTAACGGTATTCTGAAGTCAAAAAATTATCGCATATTCCAAGCACGCTACAATGTGTTCATCGGACTGCACTATATATCCAACTGGGAGTTAAAACCTGAATGCTCTCGAATCTCATCAATTGCAGAACGTTTCGTCATTTTACATCGCCTTCTCCTCGGCTATGAGACAGGCCGCAAAAAGCCAAGGCCATAGTCAGTTTAGTCACCCCCCCCCCCCCCACACACACAAAAAAAAAAAAAAAAAAAAAGGAAAAGAAGAAGAATAAAGAAAACGAGCTGATGTGTGCATCACATGACTTCCTTTTACTCCAATTTAATGTCATTTTCTCATTATTGGCAATTTTAATATGATTCAATAGTTTACTCTCTAAATATCACCAACAGTGGCCAAATTGAAACCAGATTTTAAAAAAAAATCGCCAAATTTGTCGTTAAGTTGCCTACAAACTTGGCGACGGAAAGACTGGCGATATATCGCCAAGTGTCCGCCAAATTATAACACCACTTGAGTATACATCGAAATCAACAAGGATTTTCCCCACAAAAAAGGGGCAAAAGACCCCTTTTGGAGCATCCGAAACCAAAAAAGGAGGTGCACAACTAGACCCCACTAGGAATCTACGTACCAAATTTCAACTTTCTAGGACATTCCGTTCTTGAGTTATGCGACATAGATACACACATACGCACATACATACGTACATACAGACGTCACGAGAAATTCGTTGTAATCAACTCGGGGATCGTCAAAAGGGATATTTCTGGTGTCTGTACGTTCCTAGGCACATATCCACGTGTGGTCGGGTTGAAAAAAAAAACTCAACATTCATTTGGGGGTGAGCAAAATGGAAATTAAGGCCGATTTTTGGGTGAAAATTTTTTTGCGAATACAATACTTCCTTTTTTGTAAAAGGAAGTAAAAAGGAAGGGAAAAAAATAAATAAAATTCAGAACTGATTGCTAGAAAAACAATTAACTCTTTAAAAGTGGCGCGTAAATTTTGCAAACAATCATAATTTCAATTCAGAAATACAACTTTCTAACTGATTCAAAAAGACAAAAAATACGACGCAGGAATTAAATCATCAAAACCAAATTTTCATACAGTGAAGCATTCGCAATGTTGAACTTATTTTAAAGCAACCTTCCTCGCTTTCTGAAGGCTCTCCCGAGCCGAGACTCCTCATCTTAGTTAGGCCCGGCTCTTGGGGTAGGCGACCTAGGCGGCTGCCAAGGGTGGCAGATTTTAGTGGCGGCAAATTTCGAAGTTGCAACATTTTTTTTTTAAGTCTGAATTTATGAATATCTGTTTCTTCGCCATGAGATTCAGCGCTTCAAAAATTCAATGCTAAAAATAATTATTATTATTACTATTATTTATAGTGTGTACAGTTTTTGGATATGCAAACAAAATTCGGAATTTAACTAAAAATTCAATTGAACTTTAGAGGCGGCAAATAGCGTAATTTGAAAGTCTTTTGGAAATATCAATATGTACTTTAGTGCCATAAGACGCACTACTTTAATGCTAAAAAGATAATTTAAACTACAATTTTTATTTTGTAAATATATTATTATTTCATATCATCATTATTAGTAGTAGTAGTATTCAGTAGTGGGAGGGAAGGGGGCGGCTCTTCTCAATATCGCCGAGGGCGGCAGAACTACTACAACCGGCCCTGATCTTACTTCGGAAGGTGAAGGTTGACTCGCTGCATCCAGACAATTTTTCCCAACCTTTTTCTATCTGAGGGCCGCGTCTTGTATAAAAATTGTAATCTCGGGGCAGAACACAAGTAGTTTCAACATATTTAAAATTTCCTTAACAATGCGGGAAAATATGGGAAAGGAAAGAAAGTGTACCAATAACTGAAAACAACAATGGGGTCGTTTCTGAAATTTTAAAAGTATTTTTTTTTCTTTCTGAAAGAGCATGCTTGAAAACATGGGATCTGACCATTTTTTTTTTAATGATTTGACCAAGTTTAATATTTATTTATTTATTTTTTAAATTGGTGCGCTTTCATCGTTTACGCTTCTGCCGATGACATCACACAGATAATGAAATGCCATTCACTGTTGCTATCCGCAGAGCACAACATTTAATTCGCATCTTTACTCACATGTATTCGCAATGATATGGTTGATAGCAAGCGTAAAGCGCAATATTTAATTCGCTTCTTTATTATCATAATGTGGAAACGCGGTAGACAGAAGCGCCAGAGTACATCATTTGTGACGTCATAAAGACCACGCCTTAATTTCAAAATCAATCGTTTAAAAAAAATATTTAAAATTAAGCGTTGGAAAAATGAAAGTTTTTCTCACTCCATTTTTTTTTTTTTTTGCTTATTTTATCAATTTCGGTGACTAAAAGTAGTACTTTTAACTGCAAAAAAACAACCCAGTTGTTCTTTTTTTATATGCATGTTTCAGAAACAAATTTCTCAATATTTGGCTCCAAATTTGTGCCATTGTCATTAATAGTGCATTTCGATTTGTAACATTAAACAAAATGACGGCCACACAGATCAGCTGCGAGGGCCGGAAGTGTCCCGCGGGCCGTAGGTTGAGCACCACTGGCATAGATAACCCAGTAATATTAATGCTTAAATAAACTCTATTCAAAATTTCTGAATATTTGGCTCCAAATTTCTGCCATTGTCATTAATCGTGCATTTCGATTTGTAACATTAAACAAAATGACGGCCACATGGATCAGCTTCGCGGGCCGGAAGTGTCCCGCGGGCCGTAGGTTGAACACCTCTGACATAGGTGATGCAGTAATATTAATGCGAAAATAAACGGCTGAATGTTGTTTTACTGTTGGGAGAATACTTCACCGACAGAGTTATTTCTTGATGAGTGACTTATTTAGTAATTCAAATAAAATTTAGAGCAGCAGAGCTTTAAATAGCATTACATGTGGTTTGTCGTTAGAAACCACAGTTGA